>NW_021833027.1:87500-96866 GCF_006345805.1 Octopus sinensis
TACAGTGTACATATAAACACATGAGGAATTCACTCATGGGATTCAACATGTATATATAAATATATACACACACACACATACATGCATGCATGTCATAAAAAATTAAATTGTCTATCAACAATTTCAATGTAAAATAAATACTACTGCTACTATCATCATCATCATCAGTAGTAGTAGTAGTAGTAATAGCAGCAGCAGCACCACCACCATTTTACTGATGATTAAGTTTGGGACTTGTACTGCATATATTTAGTTAGATTTTTTTTATTTTAATTATTTATGCCTAATTATGAAGATAACATTGCAAGTGTGTGAAGTATTATTGATGGAATCGTTAAACATATTGAATACAAAACACGTTATATATGTATATATATATATATATATATATACACACATGCATCTATGTCTGTATGTAGTTCATTTAGATGCTAAGCATATACTGTGTGTTTGTATGTGGTGCATGTTGTGTACTATATATAAAGTACACACACAACACATATATACATGCATGTGTGTATTGTCCATTTAGTTGCAATATAAATGCTGTGTGTGTATATATATATATATATATATATATATATATATATAATGTAGTTGACCATGTGTGGGCACAGCATATCAACGCATGCATAGAAGAGTAAGCATGTATGTAGAGAGGTGTTATATATATATATATATATATATATATTATATATATATACTCAAAATATGCAACAAGGATATCCAAGGTAGTATATCCAAGGTTGTTGCTTATTTTGATTATAATCACCCCATTTGATTTATATGGATAATACCATACCAAATTCTGGTGCCTTTAACTTAAGTACCATATTCATCTGAATATATATATACATATATATATACGTGTTTGTAGTCCATTTAGTACTTCTAGCAACACAGTAGTGTGTAGATGTTTAATGTTTTTGAACAGTCTACATGTGTTTATGTTTATGAGAGGGATGGCACAGGTGTGGCTGTGTGGTAAGAAGTTTGCTTCCCAACCACATGGTTCCAGGTTCAGTCCCACGGTGTGACACCTTGGGCAAGTATCTTCTGCTATAACCTCGAGCCACCAAAGCCTTGTGAGTGGTGTTGGTAGATGTCAAATATATATATATATATATACATACACATACATATACGTGTCTTTGTGTCTGTAGGTCTCCCTCATCAGCACCTGATAACTTGTGTTGGTTTGTTTGCATCTGTATAGCTTAGTGGTTCAGCTAAAAAAAAATGGTAGAATAAGTACTGGGCTTCATTTGTTCAATTAAAACCCAAGTTGGTGCTCCAGCATGGCCACAGTCAATTGACTGAAACAAATGAAAGCTAGAAGATATACATATATTTACACATATATAAGATGTGTCTGTGTGTGTATGTGTGTGTGTTAAAAAGCACTCATTACACTCTCAGAGTGATTGGCATTAGGAAGGGCATCCAGCTGTAGAAACTATGCCAAATCAGATTGGAACCTGGTGCAGCTCTCCAGCTAACCAGTTCCTGTCAAACCGTCTAACCCATGCCAGCATGGAAAGCAGTCGTTAAATGATGATTATGATGATATGTGAATGTATAACGAGTGTATAGAAGAGCTTGTGTGAGTGTGTGTATATATATATATAAAAGCATCTATGTATGTATGTATGTGTGCCCATACAAAATAACTGTTTGTCGACATGATTTGCTACAAGTTCACGAGGGCATACAACTGAAATCTCTTGGATATCCATATATAATTAACTATTAACAGGCACAGGCGAAGGTTTGGTGACAGGAAGAGCATCTGACAACTGAAAACTTGGATGGTGTATGACAATGATAATAGATGATGATGTATGTATGTATGTATGAATCTATGTGAAACATCCTTATTTTGGTTTCAGCCAGTCCACCATGGCCATGCTGGAGCACTGCATGTTCGGGTTATAGTTGATGACCAAGTGTACAAGGAACTGGATCAGAAGTTCATGTGCTATCACCAGTGCTAAATCATTGGCATCCAAGATATTCAACTCTCAATTGGCTAAGTCCACCAAGCTAGGAACCACCAGAGTACAGAGTTGCCAATCAGCAGCCCTGGTTTTATTGTTTAAGTCTCATTACAGTGTTTGTGGCACACCTATGAATGAAAACTATTCCAGCCATGACTACCCTGGTCTTTTTTGTTTCCTCAGACTTTTTCGCACAAATGTTAAGAACTTCAGGATGCACCTGATGGGCCAGTAGAATTTCACTGGAAAATAGGGGTTGAACAGTTTGACAGGAGATGACGAATGGGAGAGCTGCACCGGGTTCCAGTTGTCTGTTTTAGAAACCTTAAGAACCTTGCTGCCCAACCACAAGGTTCTGGGTTCGGTCCCACTTTGAAACACCTTGGGCAAGTGTCTTCCACTATAGCATTGGGACAACCAAAGCCTGTGAGTGGATTTGTATGATGGAAACTGAAAGAAGCCCATCATATATATATATATATGATGGGCTTCTTTGTGTGTGTGGTGTGTGTGTGTTTGTGTGTCCATCCGTCATTGCTTGACAACCAATGCTGGTGTGTTTATGTCCCTGTAACTTTGCGGTTTGGCAAAAGAGACCAATAGAATATGTATTGGGCTTACAAAGAATAAGTCCTGGGGACGATTTCTTCGACTAAAACCCTTCAAGGGTGTGTGCACCAGTATGGCCGCAGTCAAATGACTGAAACAAGTAAAAGAACAGAAGAATAAAACTGACGATTGGAACCTGGTGTTGCCCTCTGGCGGCTTTATCAGCTTTCATCAAGACTGTCCAACCCATGCCAGCATGGAAAACAGACATTAAACAATGATGATGATTATAACGATGATGAATGGAGGTGATGATGACAATGAAAACAACAAGAATAGTTTCTAATTTAGGGACACAGTGAGCTATTTTGAGGGGAGGGAGAAAGTCAATTATCCCAACCTCAGCACATGACTGGTATTTTATTTAGGTGAAAGGCAAAGTTGCTCTTAGCAGGATTTGAACTCAAAACTAAAGAGTCAGAAGAAATGTTGCTAAGCATCTTATCCAATTCTTCATAATTGCTTCAAATTTTAGCACAAGGCCAGCAATTTCAAGAGGATGGGATAGTCAATTACATTAACCTCAGTACGTGACTGGTACTTTACATTAAGGTCTTTGAAACGACAAACAGCAAAGTTGATCTCAACTGGATTTGAACTAAGAACGTAAAGAAAAGTGGCAGAACAAATACCACAAGGTATTTATTTTGCCCAGCACTTTAAAAATTCTGTCAGCAAGTTGCCCAACAGATTAGGGGACATTACAGGGATAGGTTACAGAAAGGGTACAGGCCTAGAAATCAGGTGAAAAAGGAAGAAGAAACCAGAGAAAAGGTAATTTACAAATGTGTTCCCAAGTTTTCAGAGTGGACTACCACCTTGGGGCCAATCAAGATTACCATGACCATCAAGGATAAATATACTCTTGTAAGTTGTCTGTCTCCACTCTACACTTAAATTAGTTTATAGTTATGATTGTAATTACTGCTAATTAGCGAGCAACAGACCAAGGTAAATAGAGAACTGCTGTGACCTTGACAAAAAGGTCACCACTAGGAATAATAGAAAGTCTGGATGCTTGCGTTTGTGTGTGTGTATATCTTATTTATGTATTCATATATGTGTGTGTGAGTGTGTATTGGATACAATTAGTGTGGAAGCATATGTATATATGAATATACATTCTTCATGTTTGAGTTTATAAACATCTCTGCATGTGTCTGTGTATAATATATATACATAATACAAAACAAAGTACTATATATATATATATATACTCTTTTACTTGTTTCAGTCATTTGACTGCGGCCATGCTGGAGTACCACCTTTAGTCGAGCAAATCGACCCCAGGACTTATTCTTTGTAAGCCCAGTACTTATTCTATCAGACTCTTTTGCCGAACTGCTAAGTGACAGGGACGTAAACACACCAGCATCGGTTGTCAAGCAATGCTAGGGGGACAAACACAGACACACAAACACATATACACACATATATATATACATATATACGACAGGCTTCTTTCAGTTTCTGTCTACCAAATCCACTCACAAGGCATTGGTCAGCCCGAAGCTATAGCAGAAGACACTTGCCCAAGATGCCATGCAGTGGGACTGAACCCGGAACCATGTGGTTGGTTAGCAAGCTACTTACCACACAGCCACTCCTATATGTGTGTGTTTTTTAAGTCTGTCTGAAGAACAAGTCTTGTCCTGGTACTGCATATTCTAACATTCAACATAATAATAATAATTATCGATCACCCCACTCCTCCATTCCCCACCCCACCCCACCTCCCAAACAACAACAACAACAACAGCCACAAGCACAAAAACCGGAAACAAAAGAAAGAAAGAAAACTGAAAGTGACGTGTGAAGTGTCTGACACTGGGAGGAAACTGGACCTGATGGTATTGGCTAGTAGTAGTAGTAGCAGCAGTAGTAGAAGTAGTAGTAGTAGTAGTAGTAGTAGTAGTAGTAGCAGTAGTAGAAGAAGTAGTAGTAGTAGTAGTAGTAAGACTTAGTTGTAGAAAGTGTTGTTGGTGGAGGTGGAGGTGATGGTAGTGGTGGCAGTAGGTAGTGTCGATTGCAGCAGGAGTGATAGAGATGGTGGTGGTGGTGGTGGTTTTAGTAGTAGTAATGACAGTAGTAGTAGTGGTGGTGTTTCTAATAACAGGAGTGATTATGATGGTGGTAGTGATGGCTGTGGTAGTCACAGCTAAAGTAGTAGTAATAATGTAGGTAGTAGTACTTTGTCAATACAAGTACGTTTAGAAACTCATTAAAATATACTACAAGTAGTAGCAGCAGCAGTAGTAGTAGTAGTAGTAGTAGTAGTAGTAGTAGTAGAGTAAGAGATAGTAGTTTTGGTGGTAGTTTGACAGTAGGAGCATTTGCACAAATACCTTAACAATGTACTAATACTACAATTGATAGTAGTGTAGGTTGGTAGTGGTTGTGGTGGTAGTCACACCAGTAATAATAGTAGTTGCTGTGGTGGTAGTGGTGGTGGTGGTGGTGTTTTGTAATATTAGAATTAGCAGTTTTTTCAATACAAGCATATTTACAACTAGTTTATTAACAATGTAGTAGTAGTAGTAGTAGTGATGGTGGTAGTGGTGATGGTAGTGGTGGTGGTGGTGGTGGTAGTAGTAGTAGTAGTAGTAGTAGCGGTGGTGGTGGTGGTGGGGTTTTTTCCCTGCACTATGTCCACATTTACAACCAGTACCATGTTAATATAACAAACAGACAAGCCAAGGTCAGGAAACACTACGTGGTCAGTTGCCATGCTAGAAGTAGCAGCAACGAAATTTCCCGCCACCACCACCACCAAAACACGAAATACAAAGAGTAATTAACGTAGTCCTAAACACACAAAATTCAGAGTGTAAAAGACCGGGGGCGGGGGGGGGACGGTCGTCCAATCGAGACAGACCTGGGGTTAAAGAAAAACAACAACAACAACAACGATAATTATATCAATAATATCAACAGTGGCAGGAATATTCACAGCAGCAGCAGAAGATGCTGTTTTTCGCCATATGTGAAGATCATCCCGTCTCTTTTAGCGATATACATTTATTCGTGTGTTTATATTTGTGTTCTCTAGGGTGTGAATTTGTAAGAGATTTAGCTGCTATTTCAAGCAGGCTGAGAGACGATGTAAGGGCTCCATGATTATTACTACTATCATAAAGATGGTGGTGATAATGTGTTAGCAATGAGTATTGAAGAACGGAAGGAGGAAGACAAACTGGTTAACGGTATCGAGCTAGCTACACACACACTTAAACGGAAAAGTATGTATTAAATTGATGATGATGATAATAATGATGATAATGATGATGATGTGTTAAGCTAATATATTTGTTAAAACTCGTTTTTTCCTCTGTTTTCTTTCGCTTTGTGTTCGTAATACGAAATGCATGCAAATTGGTACACAAGCAATATCAACGCATGCTTTCACTAGAGACAACCACACCTAGTTTCTTTTTTGGTTGGGGGTCTAACATGCCAGATATAAAATATAAACAATTATGTACAAACACACACATCACAATACATAGGAGAGAAGAAAAAAAAAGGGAAAAGCACAAATTTATAATGACAGTTCTTGTGCTTCAAGACAGACCTGGGGGGTAAACAATCTTTAATTCTTCAACGACTTTGTTATCCTACATGATGCATTGTTATGAGGCTCTTAAATTTTGACAGCAACTATATTAAATATCAGAATGTCTGTGTAGATGCGAGATACCTCAACACCTGGACAGAACATCAACATTCTATTAGTAGTCACATACTTCCCCCAAAAGTTGACTGCACTTTAGTAAGTCAAAGCAATTCTGAAGAATGGTCTGAACCAACACGACACAGATATATTTTACACAACAATGTAATACACTACACCTTGTTGATACAAGAATGATATGTTATCACCTTTATAAATACAACAGCAATCTGCTGACATCCACTTGGCACTGTAACAATAATTTAACATGTAACAGTGATCTAGTTTCTACAGATATCTTTGCATTGTTTTGCTGATACAACAGAGATGTGCCAATATGCTGTTGTACAACAGCGATATCTTAACATTTTGAAGACAGAACAGAGATAATGCCAACATTTGGTCAATATGAGAGCATTATGCTAACAGCCTGGTTAATACACAATATGCCAACACCTTGTCAATACAAGAGCAATGTGTCATTATCTTGTTGATACAAGAGTGATATGCTAAAAGTTGTTGATACAAAAGCGATATGCCAAAATCTTGTAGGTTTGTTCCTTCTTGAGCCATGCCTGGCTCATTAGGGCCGGTTTCCCCGGTTTCCTTGGTGCATAGGTTCCCCACCTGGACAGGAAGCCGGTCCATCGCAGGTGAGCTGCAAGATGCAGGAAGAAAGAGTGAGAGAAAGTTGTGATGGAAAGAGTCAGCAGAAGTTTCGCCATTAACTTCTGTTGGAGCCATGTGGAGCTTAGGTGTTTCACTCATAAACACACATATCGCCCAGTATAAGATTTAAACCCGCGATCCCTCGACCACGAGTCTGCTGCTCTAACCACTAGGCCATGTGCCTCCACAAAATCCTGTAGGTACAACAGTGATATACCAAGATCTTGTCAATATGTGAGTGATATATTAAAAGCTTCATAATACAAGGGTTAAGATGACAAAACATTGTTTGATAAGAGAGCAATAGGCTATCGTCTTGATACAACAGTATTAAAGCAACAGTTTGTTGATGCAAGGGTATATGCTAACAGCTTGGTATAACAATATTAGCCCTTTTGTATTCAGATTACCTTATCAAATGTATTGTTTATTCATTCACATTGTATTGAATTAATCATGCGTTGTCGTGAAGCATTGAGATTTCAATGGTGTGATTGTTTATTTTAAAATGACATTGTAGGGTAGGTGTGAAAGACGAGATCTGGTTAGTCTGAACATAAAACATAAAAGAATATTTTGCCCAGATACGGCCGGTGGTTTAAATGCTAGAGAGTTACGTCGACATCTTACTGATATGATGAGAGCAGTATGCTACTCTGTCAATACAACAGCAATATCCTATCGCCCTGTCAATACAAAAGCGATATACACCATGTTGATACAACACTGATAAGCTCTAGGTCAATTCAAACACGACAGTTCAAATCAATACAAGAGCAGTATAAAAATATACCAATTTCTAAGTGATATTCAATACCTTAACAACAAACTAATAGCATAATGTAAACATAACATCCCTGCTACTGTACCTTTTCTGTGTATATACACGTTACCTTATTCATACAATAGAAGTACATGTTATTTACACAACAGCCACACATGCTGTCTTACACAGCAGACATGCATGTTTTGTTTATAAAAAAGCTACATGTTGACTTATTGCACAATAGAGATACATGCCATCTTATTAACACATGCTGTCTTATTTACACAAGGGAAAGTGAGATAAGCTTTCTTAGTTACATAATCGATGAGGGCCAATTGCTATGTCTACATAATACTCATATGCATTACTCTATTTACACAATAGTGAAACAAGTTATTTACATGGTATTGATATATATATATATATATATATACTTTATTTAAAAGCAGCCGAAATTTAACAAAAGCTGTTACTCGGAGTTTCACATGAAACTCCGAGTAACAGCTTTTGTTAAATTTCTGCTACTTTTAAATAAAGCATATTACTCTACCTCTGGTATTTGAGTACTCTTTTTCCCATCTTGTTTCACATTTATGTGTTTACTCTGGTATATCCCACTACACTCACGGAGTGGTTGGCGTTAAGAAGGGCATCCAGCCATAGAAACACTGCCAGATCAGACTGGGCCTGGCGCAGCCTTCTGGCTTCCCAGACCCCAGTTGAACCATCCAACCCATGCTAGCATGGAAAACAGACGTAACGATGATGATGATATTATATATATTATATATATATAATATATATATATATATATGAAGGCGCATGGCTCAGTGGTTAGAGCGTCGAGCTTACGATCATGAGGTTGTGAGTTCGAATCTCGGACCAGGCTGCGTCCAACACTTTATTTCGTGTTGCTCCAGTTTACTCAGCTGTAGAAATGAGTTGCGACGTCACAGGTGCCAAGCTGTATCGGCCTTTGCCTTTCCCTTGACTCATTGGCTCAAAATGGTATATGCCATTCCATGAGATGGAGTAGCACCATTTTGTTGTCAAAATAGTAAAATTTCTCTCTACTGGATCTAACAAAGCAAAAACAAGAAACCATATTTGTTTTTGATTCTTTAAAGTTTCTTAAAAATGATGAAAAGCAAGAATTTTTTTTTTTTTTGTAAAATACAAAAAAAAAAAAAAAAAGCTGATTTCATTTCATCTTAGCAGTTCTTGCATTTCACTGATGCTCCAAATACTCTTGGGAAGATATGAAAACATCTTATTTTTCCCCTCTTCTCAAAACAAAATCTTGTACTAAGGTCAACAGACGCCAACATTTCAAAAAGTTAATTTCTTAACAACGCAAAGGATTACTTTGCACAAACTGTAAACAAAAGCAAGGAAAATCTTTTTGCGTTATCAAAAATTGAAGCATTTGGGCGTATTACACATTGCTGGTGTAACATTTCCACAGGATTTGGTGCCTATTTCCTAAAGAATGCATTAAGTGCCAAGTGAATAAGATTTACCGAAACTGAGATCCTCTCTTTCTATCATTTAACATCCATTTCCCAAGCTGGCATCAGTTGAGCTGCACCACATGCAAATGTCTGCTCTGGCATGGTTTTTAGAGCTGGATGCCCTTCCCAATGCTAACCACATCA
>NW_021833028.1:0-207462 GCF_006345805.1 Octopus sinensis
ATGGTCCCGAGAGCTGGAAGGACAGATCAGGTGATTGTTGCTTAAATATATGTACTCGTGGGGTAGATGGACAGGGATACTCAGCCCAGACAACTAGACTATTAGTGCGGACTATACTGAAATGACCACTTTTTTCTGCTGGATGTCGAATATTATAATTTGGGTGTAACATGAGATCACATCGTTTATATTTTCCACGTACTCTCGATTTCGGAGAATTAAAATTCTTTTTTTGTTGTAGAAAAGTGTCCCCTCAAATTTCAAGTCCATTAAATCCGTCCTCCTGCACTCGCCTTCCTCGCTTATTTGGTAGACTTTCAGAGTTGAGTCATTCTTGTCCACCACAATGGCCTCATCAAAATTTCCATAAAATGTTAGACCTGGAACTGAATTGTAGCTTTACCTTTTTGGGTGGGAACACTACCAAAGTCCCACTGGACGTCTTCCCCTATGTCCCACAACTCGATTGAACCACTCTCCCGTGACAGAGTCAACATTTTTCTAATAATCGAAACCGCACGCCAACTTATTGCTTGCAGGGAATAAGGAAGTCAATTCGTACAACGTGGCAATCTTCAGAAAGACCATTCCATACTCGCTGTCCATTATGCGGATTTCGCTCATTTCACACAATTTGTAGGATTTTAATAAAATGGCACAATTCTGGGTTGCCTAAGAAATAACCTCCAAATTAAAGACAGGAATGACTCTGATTTCGACGATTTCACTTTCATTAAAACAGACAGAAAGGGACAAGTTATTCCAAGAATTGTGTGCAACTACACCCACGTGAGAATTGTGATGATCATTGACCGTTTTATAAGGAAATACTATATTTTTCCCCGTCCAAACTAGATTGTTCTGAATGGTTATTTTGGATGATAAATTCACGTCCTTGGTCACTTCTGATGCGAGATTATGTATATTTAGTTTGTTGGTGTATTTGAGGCCATACACGATCTAAATGAATTCAACAGCAAACCTCATCTTCCGGAGTTTCGACTGGTAAAATGATTTCACGAGAAAAAATGTCCAGATCGGGTAAAATTAACCTGCGATGCAACACAATACTGCAATCAGGGGCCATTTTCCACTGCAAAATTTTGGAATCGAAGTTTGACACGGCGAAAACTGATTTCGTCGTTACGCAGGAACAAAAATTAACTCTTTCGGAAAATTCTGTGCACTGGAGATGTTAAATACTACAAACTGCATCGAGGACACTATTTGTAGTGGTGTCGTAAAAAGTTATTACGCCGCTCCCGGCCGCCACCAAAAGTGTATCGAAAAGTAATTCCAGTTGAATTATTTGATCGGAACATATTCGATTTTTAGACCCCGTCTTCAGGTTTTTGACCTTTCCGCTCTTTTTATAAATCAGAATGCCCTTTTCAATATCGGGTCCGATAATTTTTTCCGCCTTTGAACTTATGTTGGACTCAAGCAGAGTGGGCGTTGGGTTTTCGAAAGAAGGGAGACACCTCTCCGAAGTTATAAAAAGTGGATCTGCACTGGTTTTGCAATCATTAAAAAACTGTTCAGTGGCTTTGAGCAGTTCTCTTTCCTCACTGTTTATTCTGTCAAAATACTTATCCAGGTGGGCAATGACCACTGACTTGAGTTCGTTAGGAAAAGTGCTCAGGACAGCAAAAGAGGCTTTAATTATTTTCCTGAGCAAGAGAACGTCAAAATCTTTTTTGTGAGAGAGGTAGAAATCAAAGTCCTGGACGGCCACTTCAATTCCCTGATGTTGCAGAATGAAAGAGAGGAATTTTTGGTTGAGTAAATATTCGACCTTCATTATATCCAACAAACGAGCATTTCTCAAGTAAAATGGGAGTTCGCGGATAATCTTGAGCGACAGTTTGTTTTCTGTATAGACTTTGGCGGCCTTGCTGTTGTTGAGGGGACCCGTAAACGTGAGTATACTAGCTTTCCGACGCAGAAGGTAGTCCGCCAATTTTTGGGTGTAGAACACGACGACCTCCTGATTCAAATATCGATTTTTGACAAACTTTGCAACTGTTTCGTTTTTCCAATTCATTACAAACGAATCGTTTTGAGTACTATTCATACAAAACTCACTGAGAGCAATCCAAATCGAGTTGAAAATGTAATCCGGGACCATTCCCTCCTTCGACAATTGCGGATAGCATGGCTGCTGCTGTGCGTTGAGAATTTGTTTGAAGGTTTCTTCGCTTATTCCGTCCTTGGAGACTGTTATCATGGCAGAAATATCTTTAATTGCCTGAGTGCCAAAACGTTCTTCTAACAGACCAAAACACTTGGCTAGTCTAATGGGATATGTGGACTCCAAAATTTCCCGAGGCACAAGAGATTTGAGAACAAGATTATTCGTGTCGATAACATACTGTTCAGTCACATGACGAGGGGGAAATAATTCAGAGAAATATATCTGGTAGTCAATTCGCTGACCATCTTGAAGCGAAAAAAATATGGTGTATATTTTGTAGTCCGAAGATTGAATCGAACGGAAGTTGTCTTCCGCCAGGGTGGCAAATAAGTAGCAATTCGCGGGAATATTGAGTGTCCAGTGCTCCTCGTTGCCAAAGTCTATTTAATTGGTTGGACAGTCAAACCAGGCAGTCTGTCCAAGTTGTCAATAAACAGATAAACAGGCTGGTTTTCAGCCTCCCGCAGCAGCAAATTATATATTTCCTTTGAATAATTCTTTTTTTTGCTGGATTCGACCTAATTTTAGCGTCAGCCCAGACATACAATCTTGAGTAATTGCAGCGAAAATAGTTCGAACACCTTCTTAGTGGAAGAGTCACTGTCCAGCAGCAATCCAGCCAAATAAACCAGTTTGACGTTTCTATAAATTCATCTTTGACTGCATACGAGTAATGAATCAAGTAATAGTGGGCTATCTTACAAAGCACAGCCGTCTTGCCTGATCCAACAGGTCCAGAAATGTAGCACTCGCTCTGGGGCAGTTGGTTCATTTCTTCAATCATGTTTTCAAAATTGGAGATTTCGATGACCGACTTTTTATATCTAAACACAAACGTGTCAATCAGAATAAACATTCGGGAAAAGTAACTGATGTGATTCCAGTAGTCTACCTCAAAGTCGAGATTATTTCTCAAAATAGCCTGTGATTTTTTGTCAATGTATGATAGGATTTTGTCTATAAAAATGCCGTACGACTGAAGGATCAATTTTTTTGTATAATTGTTATTTTCTTGAAGGGCTGAAGGGGAAATGTCGTTAGGAGGGTTGGAAGGATAGTTTCGCTTGTTTTTATTAGGAATCTAAATTAGTTCCAGTAAGTACTACGAAGCAGTGCAAATATCTGTGAAATGAATTATTCCGTCTGTTCTCGTAAAACGATGGAATCATTTCTCGAATCGAGTCACTGTAGGAAAGAGCCACATTGTTGATCTTTATATTTCTGCGTTCAAAAATAAGCACATCTTCTCTTTGGAATAAGAACTTTTGTTTCAACATTTGAAACAACTTTTCGGTGTCTGCAAGTTAAATTACAACCATCGCAATTGTTATAAAATATATCACAATTCGCTTATTAATGGTAATTATATATTACATGTGGTGAGCACACAGTTTTTGAATATGGCAAGATTCCGGTATTTAAAAATAATTTTCCGAACTCTTTCTAGCTCAGACAAAACTTGCTCTTCGGTCAATTTATATTTCTTCATTTTTTCTCTGCTTATAGAAATATAAAGCAAACTTGAAATTTTGCAAAACTCTGTTCGACTTGTTTACCACGTACCATTCCTTCAGAAAGAGAATGTCGTCTTTGAAGATTTTTTGATCTTTAGTCGACAGTGCCTTTTCGCAAATAACAAAAATATTCTTTGAAGATTTCAAATTGAGTACTGGCAAGAACAATTCCGACGGCAGACACTCTGGTAAAAGAAATCGGTCACTTTCTTCGTCGATGAACATCTAAAGGAACAATTCACAGTTTCTAACGATAAGGAAAAATTTGCAGTGGGGATCGTCCCAAAAGCTGATTTGCTCCATAATGTTGTCGAAGAAAGCTTTGTTCATGAAGAGAGGGTGAACCCCGGAAGCAAAGTCGGTCATCACCACCTCAAACTGGTATAAATAAAATTTTTGTTGCAAAATTCTGATGATGGTTGTCAAGTACTCTTTCCTCTCGAACAAGAAATCTGGTGATTAGATTGTTGCTTCAATACCCTCTGGGTCGGCAATCACGATTATTCGCACTTTGGAAAAGTAAAACTTGCCAATGTTCAATGAATTTATAAGTTGTCTCCATAAAGAGTTTTTAGCAATGACGCGTTTTTTGGGTTCATTTTTCAAAAGAGGGTTGTAAAAATCAAAATTGGCGTTTTTTCTGTTTAAAGTTTCGTCTTTATTGGAGAATGTATAATTTCTAGTGAGTAAATAATTTTCGCTGATTCTGGTTTGGTCTTCTTCTTTAGCCTATCACTGATCAACTAAAACATGCACATTTCTTTTGGCAAAATAGCATTCTTCGATGAATGTGCCCGAATCGACAGTCTTTTTCTTTCTGTTCCTGATGTAATTTTCCTAGACTGGAATAAATAAAACTACTGCAAGTAATTCCATGACTGATTCCCTCCAATTCTCTCCAGTTTGCTAAATATAACAAATAGAAAGTACTTTGTTTTTTGAATAATACGACATATTTAATAGCTGAACGGAAATCGAATATTAAAAGTCGAATCAATCGTATCTAAATCAAGTTATTGTTCGGATTATTTCGCTTTATTGTCGGGTTTATGTCAACAACGTGTTATTGACACATTTAATATTTCTAATCCATCTTGCACTGAGTAGTGGCTCCGTTTTAGATAATTTGGAATGAAAATATTGTGAGACCAATGATGGTGGTTGTCGGAGCAGAGTCAGGGAAAGTGGGTTTGTGAACAATCAAGATTAGTAATAATTTTCACACAATAAGTCATAATTATTTACGCCACACGCCGTAAATTAATATTCGAATTACTAAGCGTGGGCAAGAAATCTACGTGGTTAGCAGTCGGCCTAATAGGAACATGCAAGCGCAGAACTGGGCAGATAATCAAAAAGAAGTTCAGTTCTATGATGATGGACAAAAGTCGTATTTCAGGTTGTCAAACAGTCCCCACTGATAGTAAGGCCCACACAAGCCTACTTTTGATAATATTCCTGACAATCGTCTACATTGGAGCCAACTACGGGGACTTTAGCGACCCTCTTTATAACAAGAAGCGGTTTGGGCTGTACATTCAGTCAGTAGAGGATTCGTGGCAGTCATCGTGTCCTTCCTGTTCTACTGTGTGATCCAACTCCCCGACGGGCCCTTCATGAGACCCCACCCTGGTTGCCTTCTGAATGCTATTGGCAGCACTGTGGAGACTGGTCTTGGCGGTCTCGATACTTTACGAACTTGCCCTCATCTTTCTTCTCTTCCAAGTACATGAAGTGACTGACTTAGACTGCGGGGGATGCCCGGAACATGATGAAGGTGTTCGATCCTTCCCTGGGCCAACCATTCAAGGAGCGACAGTACGGGAATTGTGCAATATACGACCCAGTGGCCAATCCCGACGACCCTTTCAAATTCTTTAAGGTTGAAGGTCACGTTTATTGTAGGACAAACTGGACATGTTCATTGCGGCACATTTTTTCGGCTGGTTTCTACAAGTGAGGTCCCATGTTGTTATTTAGGCTCTGATTCTGCGTGATTGGTTGCTGTGCCACATCATCAGTCTGGGATTCGAAGTGATGGAGTACACACTCATGCACCAACTCCCCAACTTCATCGAGTGTTGGTGGGACCATGTGAGCACTCTTTTCTATGTCTAGTTCATTCTCGACATTCTCCTTACCAATTCGACGGGCATTTATTTGGGACTGCGAGTCCTCGACTATCTCAAAATCAAGCCCTACCACTGGAAGTCCCTGAGAAGCATTCCCAGCATGAGGTTCCTCTCCTTCCCCACCGCAGAGGCAAGACTAAACGACTGCTGCTTCAATTCTCTCCTTATAACTGGAAGACCTACAATTGGAGACCCACGGCCAGTCTCCATCGATGGATTATCACAATTTTCGTCATTTTTATGGTCAGTCCTTTTTCTCATGGCAGTTTTTGCTCGCACAAGTTAACTTTTTCTACATAAAGTTTGCTCTGTGGATCCCCGAGTCGCACTTTCTGTGTGTCCTCAGGACTGCCATCATTTATTTGTCCGGTGGCGTGGCCCTCCGTGAGATCTACAGCTACGTCGACTTGGAGTTGTCTTCTTTATTCACAATTCAGGGATTCCTGCAATCGGTTCGGTCCTCAGTCGTGGATATTTCTGGCTTTCATTTTCACCGAGTTGCTCGTTTATACCAAATTCGAGTGGGAACTGGTGACCACCCCTCCACCCCCTGCCATTGTCGTGTCTTGGGCTGTCTTCCTGGTTGTCCTCTTTATATACACGGTCGTCACCTTCGTTTTATTTCCACGCAAGACAGAAAAGAAGGCTGACTAATTTCCCCACTTTTATTTCCTATTTGTGCTATTGTTTGATATTTTAAATGTTCTGATCTGTTGGGTTATTCAGTAAGTGAAGGAAATGTTATAATTAGTCACATTCTCCACTTCCTTGACGACTGAATGTTGGGAAGTGTGTTCTGCAATCGAAAAAAAGTTTTAACCTCTTTTTATTTGGTCATCACTGACTGTCTTTTCACTTTGGACAACAGAATGTCTCAAACAGTTCATTTGTCGGTCAATTTCATTATTTTCTTACTTTTTTCGCGTTCCATGATCTTTTTCTGTTGGAGGTACAAAATGTCGACTTTCCGATTGTTTGCCAGAGTTGTCTTGAAATCATGAGACATTCCGCTTGTCGGGAGCTGGGTTTTTAAATGCGTCGTTATGGCAATTAACGATTTAATCTCAGATTTTTCTCCAAGTGTGGTTTAAGAATTATCATAAAATGATTACGAGTTTTGTTAAACAAATCCAAATTACTAAATTCATTCAAGTTGAAAAAATATCTTATGAAAATTTTGGTTCCGATTTGCTTCTCTTTGCTATCGATCCGCCTCCTTCCGCCAGATTCATAGGCCGGAATACAGCGTCTGTATCCTTCACAGGTTCCTCTTGTGTCTCGTGGTTTATCATCGAATGCTTTGCCGTTGTAGGCAAGAGCTTGTACTCCGCGCGCATGTTCTCCAGCGTTTTTTTATTACGATTGTCTGAACATATGCACGCGTAGAGTCATGGACTTGTAGGGAGTTTTGGTAGTTTATTCCACCCCACATGAGAACTAACGATTCACCTTTGCATTATGGATTAACCTCAATTCGCTTTCCAAAAGATCGTATTTATATAATTTCTCAACTTCACATGCTTCAAAAATTGTTGAGAAGTAATCCCAACTTCGTATTGATGTTTGTCGTAACTTTGTCGTAGAATGCCCGGTTTATTTTTATTGACTATAATATCGTGTCCACACGTATTTCAACCACCTTATTAGAGACAGTCGACTGAACTTCCAAATTGAGAGTTAAAAATAAATTTAGAATAAAAACATTTTTGACTGATTTCTTTGTAGAAATATTTAAAATATGAACATTGTACATTCACATGACACTGCTGTGAATTGTAGTTAATTTATTATTATTTACGCGAATTAAAATATAAACTTAAAAGTAAGCTTGTTATGTGGAGTGGACCTGACTTACTACAAAACATAGAACTAGAAGAGTCAGTAGAGAAACTGGAAAGTGTTTTAGAAGACGTCAGCCTATTCCGCGGAAAAATTGCTCAAGAAATGAGTTACCAATAATATTACCACCGCAGAAAATTATTCAAACATTCTGTCCAAACTACACATCCAGGATTAGACTATCTGTTTGGTTAATTTGTTTAAATGAGTGCCGCACCACATCAATATTATTGAGCAATTGATGCAATAATTAAATCACCTGCAAACAGAATGATTAGAGAAAATAGGTTAAGCATCAATTTCGGCCGTAGACCAACTCATTTTTGTATGTGACATATAAAAATCCGTCCTCGTCCTTGTATTTCTGCCAATAGACACACACACATACCGAGTAGAGATAACTCATTTTTGACTGAGGGGAAATTGCCTGCCTTCCTTTCACGTAAAAGAAAAGTGCGTGGGCACTGTCCAAGTCGAGTCGTCGTCTGAATTTTATAAAGTGAGGGTCACCGCACTGCGTTGATCAAATGGGAGAATTCGATGTGTGCGCTCGTCTGGAATCGATTCCTGATCAGTTGGGGCAGGGTGGAGGAGGGATCTGCCTCCAAAATGACCTGGAATGTTCTGAAATTAGCGAGACTGGGATCTTTTCGTTATCTTTGCTTTGTATGCGGTTGAATATTGCGATTCTCTCCTCCAAGGTGTGCTGGTCTTTAAAGGTTGGGTTTTTATTTGTATTGTCTTGAGGATCATCCTCCGGAGCTCCACGAAAAAAATTCATTTGATTTTTTATTTGAAATTTATTTGTTTTGAATTTTTTGTAGGAGTATATTAATTTATTCACAATTAATAAAATTAAAATTAAAAAAATAAAATGTCAATTTAATATGCGCATTGACTAGAGAAATTTAAAAGGCCTTTTGATGAACCAATTTCCAAAACCCTAAAAAGCCAAAAATCTGAATATGGTTTTCTGATTTGTCCCAACAACGATCCAAACATTCACAATCATCTGTTTGTATCATTATAAGAAGGTTTATCACTTTCACACATTTCGGGGAAAATATTTGTGCCCAAAGTGCTTTTTGGTGGATAATGAAAGGTCATCTCGCTCCAATGACTGTTGATAAAAAATAATCTGTGTTCCTCTCATACTGTGCGCTTTGTCCATAGGTACCCCCAGTAGGTGAGTTGTGTTTATCCCTTCAACTCACAACATCACAAATTCGTTTCTACGTGTGACTTTTGAGCGGGATGAATGTAATCATTTCTTTTTGTGGCTTACTGTCGTACCTGAATAGCATTGCTCTGTTCATTATATCATTTATCATCACATGAAACTGAAAATGATGAATTAATATCATTAATTTTATTTCTATTAATGTTTACTGTCATTTTTGTGGTGCTGTTCTTCGCAGGTTTGCAGACAGAGGCGTCGCTTTAATTTTCTGAATTATTTCATTTTTATTATTGAGAACAAGATTTTAGTATACATTCCCTTTATTTGTTCCCACATAACTTTCTTGTCCTGAGTCCCCAAATAACTAGTATCTGTAGTTGACTGTGGAGAGTTGCTAAAGATAGTTATTCCTCTTAAACACATCTCTCTATTGCATTAATGTCGAATACACATCCTGGAGAATTTGTGCTTATGTTTAATATCAGTGGAATTTCCTCTTCACTACAAAGAACACAATTGACTGAGAACCTAATTTATTATGGAGCTTCAGTAGCTTTCCTTCAAGAAACTAAGCTCAATGAGGATTTCGAGGAGATTGTTGGATTATTTAGGATTATCTTACTAAAACCGGAAGACTGTGGATTTGCAATCTATGCCAACTCAATTTACAAATGCTGGAGAATTAATAACCGGATCTCAGTTTTACAAGTAATGCTGGGGAAAGCGCTTCTGATCAGCATTAAAGCATATGTATCAACAATGGGTATAGCAATGAAATGTCCTAAACAAGTCGAAAATGTTTACTCAAATCTCGCCATGACTATAGGCGATATACGTGCTTCTCTTCTCATTTTCCTTGGAGGTGACTGGAATGCAAAAGTGAGAACACGTCGTAAGGATGAAAATTCTATCGGAGCTTATAGTAGAGGAATAAGGAACTCAAATGGCGCAGCTTTAGGAGACTTCTGAAGTTCATTTGATCTTTTTTGTGCAACAAGACATTTAAACATTCGGCAAGACATATGACGAAGTTGGTGGGACAAAGACAAAATCAGAATGGAGAGATTTTACCTATTTACGACTAAATATATTACATCATCTCTGGATGTAATTTCAAATGCATGCTGATAGATTCACAATCTTACGGAGCCGAAAAAGCTGAACAGCTCAATTATGGCCCAAAAATGTTCCGACCTATTCGTTTGCTAGATAGGCCTAAAAGAGTTAATTCTACTTGATGACTATGGAAGAAGAATGTTTGATAAAAAAACTGAAAAATAAGAGAACTAAAAAATAAGAGGAATCCCTTTTAGAAATGACAATGAGCACATATCTCAGTTTGTTAGAACTCATATATGTCTAACTGTTCCAATAACTATTACAAAGATGAAAACTGGTAGGAGTATGAGTATTGATAGCATTAATGGAGAACTTTCAAAATACTCTAAGCTTACTTGCTCATCAGTTATCCGATATACTAAACGACATATTTACGCAAAAGCAGAGTTTCACTTGGACAAGGAGTGTTAATTTCTGTATAGAAACTAGGGAAGGCGGTTAAACCGGTAGAAAATCTCAGACCTATAATTTTTTAAATATCTCTGCGAAAACTACTGTCATTGATTCTTTTTCACAGAATATCTCCTATCGTGGCCAAATTCTTGTCTTTGGGACAAAGTGAGTTCAGAAGAGGGAGGCAGTTTACATACTGGGTATAGATCTATCCGGAGCGTTTGACACTGTTCGCAAAGGAAAGCTTATTCAGCTATTAGGAACATTGTTGGATGAGGACAGTTTGAGAATGATATGTGTCTTAGTGGGGTCGTCTGATTGTACATCTAAATAGGAACAAGTTCGGTAATCCAAATATAATATTCCAATTAATTTACAAAGCTAAGATTGTGACAATTTCCCGGGATTCTGTCATATATTGGAATGTAGACGTTCTTTAATTAAATTGTAAAAAAAACATTATCAATAATGAAGACGACGAGAGTCACAGAAAAAGAACCGCCACTTGAAAGGAATGGAATGTCTTTTATTGATCAAAAAAACAGAAACCGAAAGAAAATAAGTTAACATAGAGATTAAACGAGGTACCGAAGTGTCTCTTTCAATGCGTATCCCCAATTATAGTCGGCGTCAACAATTTTTCTCCAAGACCATCCGGATCGTGGGCACAGAAGATTCTTGCGACCTTTCTAGCCTTTCATCAAGTTATACTCCATAAGCCAGTTTCAATGCAAAACGTCTTGTTTTTTTCCGACAAGGTAGTCACTCTCCTCCGTACCGTGCCAGCCCTCGTAGCCATATGTGAGGACTGGTCGTACACACGTTTTGTATATGTACGTTTCCGGATCCAGATGGAACGTGGTTAAGCTTTTGAGGATCCTCTTCTTCTGTTTAGCTACGTGGTCGGCGTACGAACCATGGCAGTTGACTATTACTCCAAGGTAGTGTAGATTCAAACTCTTGAAGAGATCCATATCATAAGCACTCATAGCATAAGAACAGTCGTCTCCAAGACTGTGATATCCTTTTGGTATATTATGATATTAATAGACATGTAGCCTTCAAATTCCACTTTCATTGCTTCCTTCACCTTAGTCTCATTAATGATCAAGATGTCAGACTTCGCTGAAGATAGGAAGAGCCTCAGCTCCGGTGCCCACTCCCTTGCAAGACGGGAACTTGAAAGGAACTGATAAGCCGTAAAGCTGAAAATTCATTAGATATATAAACGAATAAATAGTTTTATTAATAAATATTAAATTTTTGTTATAATAGAACAATACAATGTTAATGATATTCACTGAATTAATCACTTTTATGATATACTAGGTTAATCGTGACTATTTATGCTGAACAAAACATATGTTTTATCAAAAGATGCAGCCATTGCCGTCACATTATCAGTTTAATTACTCCAAATACATTTTTGTAGATTCTAGATTTGGTAACATTTGGAATTTCTCTTTCTATTACTGAAAAAAACGCTAATTTATGTGCAAATATATTTTTACTGTTATGGATATTCGTCACAACATTTATATTTGTTATTATTTATTCTTTTGGACTTGAAAAGAAATTTAATCCCGGATTATTATCTAAAGGGGTTATATATGTATTTTACTTATAGCAATTACTGTTCCTTTCATTAAATTCAACATTTCTGGTAATTGTCATCGCGAATTTTTATTCGGTTTACAAAATTCATTCTAATTTGGTTATCGCACTGACGGTATTTTTTGAATGATAAAAATAGATTCTATGTATTCTTCAAATAATCTACAGAATTTTTCTACTAATAATTCTTTTAAAAAATTGGAATAGACTACTAATGAATTGTTAATTATATGACATTTAACTTGAATTTAGTAATAAAAATCAAATAAACTAATAAATATAACAAAAATTAACTTCACCACCAAAGTCTGTACCACCAAAGCAGAGTGGAAAAGCTTAAAAGCGGAAAGCTTCTTTCTGAAATCAGGGCACAGATCTCCAGAAAAAATATATTTTTAATTTAGATAATATTGATATGTGTATATTTGCGAGTTCTTCCTTAGTTTCTTTGACAGAATAAAAATGATTATTTTTTCGCGTGAAGGTATATATTTTCGCAGATATATTGTCATATAATAAGGACTTTGTTATTTAAAACGATGTCGTTTCTTGATATTACTAAGTCGTCTACGTTGAATCGTTTTTTTCCGAGTATCTTTGTAGATCCACGAGATCAACAATATACCTGTTCCGTGGCGCATAAGCAAATATAGTGTAATAAAAGGTTTATATCGCATTAACTGTTTAGACTACAAATTAAATTACTTATCTTGCCTGACAAAGAACGCACTGTCAGATAATTTTACAGACTTGCAGTCTTTTTATTCCATAGCTAATGAAATAAGAAGCTTATCTCTACCAAAATGGTCAGAATTGTGACAGCCTTGAAATTTTAATCACTACGTTTTATTCAATAGTTTTCATTTTTAATTTAGCTTTGTCAGATGCAAAGAACCTCAAAAGTTTCCCTTTTCAAAAATAAAAGCTTTTTCCTTGTCAAGTAGCTAAATCTTTAAGAAACTTCCTATGCGACAGTGTTCGTTCTATGATAATCCTTTATCTAAACAGGCTTATCATAAATTTTAATTTTTGAAATAATTTCTCTTCATAATCCAATAAAAACCTCTGAAATGTGTTATTTATACTTAGTTATTGATTTTTGCTCGAATTAATTAACGAATTGATTTTCCAATGAAAAAATAAGATGATTTTTTATTAAAAATACAACTCGAGTTCGACCTCTACAAGGTAAAATCACTTTTGAGATTTTGAAAGATTAAAAAAGAAGTCTACGCTAATTCGACGTATATTTTTAAAAAATTATATCGTTTTATCCGCATTTAAACAGAATTCATATTATTTTTAGATAAATTTTTATTATTAATAAACATTTTTGGAATATTTTGTAATAAAATTAGTAAAATTGAATATATCCTAGGACAAACAAGCATCGCCCTTTTAAATTAGTAAATATCAAGAACCAGTTCGTTGAGTCGAAACAGCTAAAAAGGTGAAATAATCTTCTGTCGTTATAACTGCTTAATTTCTTATTTTTTACTAATTATTTATATTTAATAAATTATTAGTTTATTGTATGTTTTGATTGAATGGTTGTCTTAAATCATTAGTCATACTATTTATTCAATTATCATTAATAGTGAATATTCAATTTCTCAAATTTTCACGAAAACGCGTAGATTATAAATTAGAACTCCCTTCACTGACGAATAATACGTAAAAAGTATGCGGTTTTTTATTCTTTAATCATTTTCTTATCCTATTTTTTGACCTTGTCATTTTGACATTTTTAAATTTATATCATAGTTAAACGTTTTAAAAATATTTTACTAATGTTTTTAGTTATAATAAAGAATGTCCTCACCGGTTGAGAGAAGTTATATTTTCTTCAACGAATTCCCCCTCCTCAAATTCAGTCAAAGCGTTTACAAATACAGAAGCAATTATCACAATACGAACAACAACTATTTTTTTCCTGAATGGTACCCTCCCGAACAGAGTCAGTTTGTAGCCCAGGAGTGCTTAAATCAGCCTCATTATTTGTATCCACCTCAGTTTGCTGACATGAGTTACTATGATTCATTTTTTTTGAATCAAAATTTTATTCCCACGAGGTTTATTCCTACTGACAATAATATCTTACCTGACTACTCAAACTTGTATTCTTCAGGAATAAATAGCAATGACCAAAATTATGCCGGGATGAGTTATGATCTGTTGTGTCAAGATAAAACGAGTACTCACTATGATCAGAATTTATCAAATTGTCAAATTCCTAAATACGAAACTTTTCCAAAGGAAATTGAAAAAATTGAGAAGCGCAGACTTTCGAATAAATTGGCAGCTCGTCGTTGTCGTCTTAAAAAATTTGAGTATATAAAGCAATTGGATGGTAAAATTCAATTATATGACAATTATATAAAAAATGTTGAACAAATCGAAGATTCTTTGCCCGAAGAAGAAACTTTGTTGAAGTCGGTTTTTGCAGTTTTGAAATCTAAATTGTCTAACTTTTTACTTAAATAATTATTTTAATTTGTTTTTTAAACCTTTCTAAAAATGATTTTTTAACAAAATTCGTTATTTTCACAAAATATGTTAAAAAGATAAAAATCAATTCTCAAATTCTGATGGACATCCATTTAACAAAAAGTAAGCCATTCTACTCATTTAATTCAATCGAGTTGATTACTTTTTGAGCAATTTCATAAATCACGTTTCGGGAATTCAACTGACCAGATTTAATTAAAATGAGTCGGATGACTCACTTTTGAATATTCTAGTGTTCACAGATCTGAAATGACTCATTTTATAAGAATACGAGTCACAGATCGAGTCCGATCTCCATAGAAATCCTGAATTCTAGATGGCGACATTTTGGCCAGATATTAAGACTGGGCAGTTTCACTCTGCCAAACATCGGGATAGAAATCTATTTAATCCAACCCGAAGGGGTATTCTGTGGAAATCCCAGAGTCACCCTACCTGCCGGATTAAACCAAGATTTAGCAAAACTAAACAGAAAACTGCAAAATATAGAGAATCTCGATGTCTAAAAGCATTAGCAAGTAACAAGGGGGCCATGAAAACACATGTGCAAAAGGATATTAATCGTGGAATAGGAAAACTAGTTTATGATAGTTAAGTTTATGATTTGCGTAAGTGACAAATAATAATAATAATTCAAACAGCAAAAATAATTGTAATTCTAGGTCATTTTTGAGGCACAAAAAAGATTACAATTTTTTATTCGCATTTCTCCTGCCATTTCTATTTTATCTGAATGTCTTCTAATTCTGAATACTAGTATCACAAATTTTACGTGATGATTAGTGACATTGACACGTTTTTAAGTTATTCGTATAAAATAAATTTTGCAAAGTCTGCTACCAATTGCTAATGACATCATGAAAACATACTTTGGGTCTTCTTCGAGACAGGCCACGGACGACACTACCACTGAGCATAAATAATGAACTAAAGCATGCCGGATTTTTACTAAAAATAGAGATGCCCTAGACAGCCTTCGAAAAATAGCAATCTCAAGAGGGTGTGTCTAACAGACAAAATCGTCCAGGATTTAGCACAAGGGGAAAAAACATTATTAATTCCTTATTCTCGCGAATGTGCTAATAATTATCCCTCTGTCTTGGAAATTTCAAAATTTCTTCTGAGACTCGTTTTTGGTTTTAATCTGTCAGCAAATTCATTCTTTTAAAATCTATATCGACGCTACTAATAGTTTTATATACAACCAGTGGGGGAGTGAATAAATAAACATCCACTCTCTGATTTCTACTGCAATTTTATTGGATTTTTTCATGCTTTGACCAACAGAGGTTAATTAGCGTTTTATCGCAAAATATTCGACAACATAGTAAATTAAGAGTGAAAAATGAGTGTTAGAAGGTGGGAATGTAATTGTCCATTTTATTGGTGTTCCCGTGAGTAATGCACTCACATATCCAACTAATGTTCCTGATTTCCTGTTCCTTCAGCCGGACAAACGAATAAAACACGGAAAAACTGAACTGATTCATGAAGGAGTTGACATTCAGTTGCACCTCATGTTCCAACAACTTTTCCTCCAAGTCCTTACTCCCATCCTCGAAAATAAGTCGGTAGTCCTACGCTCGGGAACACAACCAACCGCATAAATGTCGGCCACCGAGCGCACCTGGTCGTAGGTGTCAGCCATGGCCAGGCGCATGTACCCAAACGGGGACAGTCGGCCACAGTTGGGATACAATCTGAATCGGTCGTCCTTTGCCATTTCTGTGCGTCCGATGGAGTTTATTGTGATGAGAAAAACACGGCGGTCGGCCTCGAACTGCAATATTTCCTCCATCACTTGACGAGTCACTGAATCGAGAGTCCCCACATATTTATAAAAGTCCTCCAAATAGGCCTTGTACAGGGCATTCCGAATAATCTCAATGTTGGTCTCGTCCAAGTCCTGTTCCGACAGACACCCCGCAAAGTAGGGACCTACGTGAATCAAGCGACCCGACCCAGAGGAGTGTCCACCATTATGCTCCTGTACAAATCTTCGGATGAGGTAGCCAAGTGAACTGCCCCCATTTCGAGGAAACTGCCAAGGGGGTGACACTTTGGGAGAAGCTCGGCGATTGGGACGTCGTGTACTACGCCTGTGATGAGGAGGACGACATTCTCGATCATGTACCCATACCTGCCTTATCACTCACCACTACGTTATGTAGTCCAGGAACCGACTGAGTTGGCCTGTGGCGTGACTCCGAATGTAGTTGAATTGCGTCACAAAACTTTCTTGCAGTTTTTCTTCTATTTCGTTTACGTCCAGCACGTCCAGCTTGGAAATGGCCGTTTGATAGTCTGTTTCCTGGAGGTGGAGTTTTACGTCTAAGTGGGCACAGGTTGGGTACCTTCGAGGTTTTCCGACTGCATCAGATTCTGGTAGTCCGACCTGGTTAGAAGACCTGATTTGAATCCCCGAACAATTCCTTCCAAATATCCGTAGTGAATGTTAAACGTGCAGC
The DNA here is from genome assembly GCF_006345805.1 of Octopus sinensis. NCBI lineage: Eukaryota > Metazoa > Mollusca > Cephalopoda > Octopoda > Octopodidae > Octopus > Octopus sinensis. Next base: position 16,962 of record NW_021833028.1, read on the forward strand.
TCATTCTAACACTGCTAATTAATTCTATCAAACCACAAAATGTTTATTAAATCGATTCTAATTCTATTTTATTTATCCCAATGAGCCAACTATTTTTCATCAAACAAACTAATTATTTTATTTGTGCAAATCTGGTTAGTTTTCTGCACGAAAGGAATGTGAATCCTTTATTTTTTAGTTCAAAAAATAACGCAGGGAACATAGCATAACATCATTTCGTGACCTGTCTGTAAAAGTGCAGAAAAATATATTTAATTGACAATGCTAGCAGTTGGTGGTATTCTTAGTGAGGCTTCCAAGTGGCACTTAGGAATACACTGCTGGCTGTACCACTCAATAAATTAATTAAATATCAATTCTCCGTGATTTAACAACCTGTCTTATCTGATCATGAGTTGTTGACACTGTCCGGACAATGTAGGCCTGTTTCCTCGATTTGCTGACATCCGGTCAAAACAATGCCATTTTCACCAAATTATCACATGATAAAATCAACACTAATATTCATATATTATTCCAATTTTTAAAAGGTTTAACATCAAGTGAGTAGTCCCCTTTTTCCATTCGTTCCAAACAGACTTTCTGGTCCTCTTGGAAGTATTTGTTTGACTCAACATCTAAAAGTAGTGACTCCTCTTTGTTTGGTTCGTCCGGGGCATTTTTTTCTTTCTCCTTGATATACTTCTTGTACTTGTAGCGATGGTTTTGGAACCATATTTTTACTTGTGTTGTTGTCAGGTTTATGCTTTTGGCCAACTGTTCCCTTTCGGGGGCCGACAAGTACTTTTGAGATCGAAAACGTGTCTCCAACTCTGCGTTTTGAGCGGGGGTGAACAAATTCCTTCTCTTTCGCTTGGGGATGCTTGAATTGCTTATTTTCAACGACTCGTGTGGTCTGTACATGATGGGTTGTGTATTCATGCCTACATGTTTAAAAACATGCAATCTGACTGTTAGAGTAGTTATGCATAAAATTGTGGAATTGGGAGTTGATTGGCTGTACTTGGTAAGGGTATCGGTAATCATCTATATTCCTTTATTAGTAAAACAATACAAGAAAAACTGCCTTCCAGGGGCCCGTTTTTTCGATTGTCGAGAGTACAGTAGTGGAAGTCCTGGTAGTAGTTGGTAGGAGGCATATTATGGTAGTTGAAGGGTGTGATAGCATATTCGTTGGAAGGGGGAAAGTCCGTCGAGTATGAGGGCATTAGGGGATAATTCTGACTGCGCGGTACGGAATTGAACAAATTGTTATCCGTTGAGTTGTTGAGACGTTTTGAGTTTTGAGAAAACAAATTATGAGAGCTTGTCGACATTATTTGGTGCACTCTCGACGTTTCTTAATTGTTATCAACCGTCGCCAATATTTCTTAACTAATTTATGAACGCTACGTGTTCCGCATGTATTATACTCTGCTGAATATCAGTCGTGGACAAAAATTGTTCACTCATCACACATTATTGAATGGTTTCCTCAATTAATCCAAACGGAATGAGGACACGAATAATAAATTTGATAATCCCGTGGAGATTTTTTGGGTGAATCCGTAATAAAAAGAGGTGGAAGATTATATTTTTTAATTTAAAATAAATTATCAGAGTGTTTGGTGTGATGTCCTCGAAAATAAGAAGCATTCGAATATATTCGACAATAAACGTATCCGAAAGTGTTATTACCCCAGAATGTGGTCTGTGTGGGGTCGGAAGGCACGGTGGAGGACAAATACTGGGTACTGACTATCAACAGAAACGTCAGCCAAGACATGCTATTGGACTCAATGGAGGTACAGATATATATAATAAATTCAAGGATCGACAATTCAATCGCAGAGAACTCAACCACGTACTCAGGAAACACAAAGTAGAGTTCAAGGCAGAGGGAGGAGACAGTTGAGTGACCATGACTGGTTGTAGAAGCCCTTCTGGCGTTCGGAATTCTGGGCTTTATCAAACTGGCGGACGGGTTCTACATGCTCGTAGTGACCAGGCGTTCGTACGTGGGGGATATTGGCCACCACAAAGTGTACAGCATTGCCCATGTGGAGAATATTTACATTTCCAACACGTTCAATATTGTCCAGAGCAGGACGGAGAAAAAGTGATTTTGTGAGAATATTGCAGACTGTACAATTTGTTTAGTTCGGTGGACTTGACATGCCATTTTTACTTTTCCTACACCTACGACATGACCAATTCTTACCAACACAACAATCTTCACAACCAGCCTGCCAAACAGTTTATGTGGAATGGATTTCTCCTTAAACATCTCCGTAGTCCCATTTGGCGTCTCACCCTCGTCCACGGATTCTTCAGGGAGTACAGTATGCCACTCTGCTCACATAGGAATTCACATATACGGAATCACACTGTCCATTGCTCTCCTCGCTCGAAGGTCGGCTCGATTTGCAGGCACAAGGTATCTTCGACGAGGCAGTGACGGACGAGTACGTTTAGCTACTCACATTCAGGGCAATGTAGCCAATCAAGTAGAAATCGAACATATTGTGTGTGACAGGTCTGTGGGTCTCCGAATTTCTTCTTTTGTTCAAATCAGGGGGTCAGTCCCACTTGTTTGGATGCAAGATTACAACACTGCCGGGAAAAGACCTCCTATTACTCGTACTTTCACTTTTCCTCAAAATAGTCTCCGTTTGTGATCCTCGATTCACTCTCACTGCTCGCCACTTTAATAAATTGCTGTACAGATTTGGATGTCCTCTTATTGTTCTCGACCTTGTTCGCAGAAATGTGACTTCCGACGAGTCCCAGTTGGGGGATCAACTCGAATCGGCTGTACAATACCTCAACCAATTCCTTCCGTCTGGAAACCGCATAGAAATCATACATTTCGACATGAAAAAGTATTAATCTATGTCTATCAGTACTCCTAATGAACTGGTCTTGGGAAGGTTGAGGATGCTGAGTCGCCAGATTGTGGACAGAACTAAATACTACGAGTGTATTGGACTGGACGAGCAGATGACACAATCCGGGGTTGTTCGCACTAACTGTGTCGACTGTCTTGACCGCACAAATATTGCCCAATTTGCCATCGGAAGATATGTTTTGGAACATCAGGCAATTGTTTCATTAATTAATGCAGATATTTAATTTGGGGTTGATTTCCATCCCTCGGCTGCATCCTGAATCAATTTATTCTGTGTTTGCTTTTCTAATTTAATTATTTTAGAACGTTTGAGAAACTCTACGATGAAATGGGGGATGCACTTTCATTTCAGTACGCAGGCTCTGGTCTAGTGCACTACATTCGTTATTATTACATCCCCTCAGACATCATATCCACGGCCACCGACATAATTCCCAATCTGTCACGATATTACAGCAACACATTCTTTGGTATGTCTGCATTTAAGGAAGACTAGATAAAAAGAAACAAGCCTCTTTGGACTTGTTTTTGGGTTTATCATGCGAGGACTCGATTCCGCACTCCTCGGAAGAACAGGCGAATGACCCAGCAGCAAATACACGGAAATACTACCGAGATTGTGCGTGGTTTGATCGTCAAATGCTTCAATATTTTCCACATTCCCCCTACCAAAGTGCTTGACTAATTGACTTGTAGTGACAAGAAATGAATTGAATCCTCAAAGAGTGGAGAAAAGAACGGAGTTTCCATTGCTCTATTCGACCACGACATTTCTCGCTGAGCGATTCGTAAATGCAAAAGTTGTGAGGACAAACTCCGAATTCAATGATTTTTACTCAAAAGTTGACAAAAAAGCAGGAATAAACAAACCGGCTTCCAAATTGGTGTGGACTGCTCTGCGGGTTGAGACTGGTGACTTGAAAATGCACAGAAAGTACTAGTTTGTGTCCCACGTCTCCAGTTATGTGGACGCGTCACGAAATGTGGTCAAATTCGACGACTGTGCCCTCCTCAAAAGCATACACAACTCATTTTCAGTCCCAGACTACAAACTGCACAAGAGAGGGGTACATAGTGCAGAAAAATTGCCACATGTCGACTCACATTCCATGCTAATATACCGCACAACAATCAAAGTTAAACAATAAAGTAATAGTCAACAAGCATGGTTGGGTGTCCATGGCCCCAAACTGGCAGATGCATAGTAGTCCATTGGATAGTCCTCCCGCCACGGGGTTGCCCCAACAGCCACCATTCCTTCGTAGGGAGTCAACAGTGGTTTGTCATAAGCACGAGCCCAGTCAATGGAAAGACGAGGACAGGCAACCTGTACCCATCTGGGAATGCACATAACAAACATACGCGTCAATAGCATCCCCGAAATGTGCCATTCGTGTGGGCGACAGTTCTGATATAAGCACAAGGACGAACGACCGACGAGCCTTTTCGAATGTCTGTGCCAAACATTGCAGCACTTTGAGTGACCCCTGTCTCCCCAAAGTACCCAGAACTAGCCCAAAAGTATGTGCGGATGAGGCCAATTCAATATCCTTCCCACGGACACTCATCATTTGAGCATAGTCATAATATTCCCGTGTGAGTGTGCGAGTATAGGGACTGTAACTACAAGGAATCAACCCACCCAACTTATAGAGGGGAAGTCTCGGGTTAGCAATCATGAGAGCCTCGCTGTGGAATCTTCCATCGCCCACATAACTGGAAATGAGTGGAGGACTGACATGATTAGATCCAAGTCCTCCAATCGAGGGGCAGTACAGCCGAGTACTTCACACGAGGAAAGAGGCTTCTCTCTGGGCAGGACAATATTATAGAGAGGCAGACAAGTCTTTAACTCCTAAAAATCATAAGCCGATAAGACATGAAGGCTTTTAATAAACTGGACTGTGCTCATCACAGCAATCCTCTCTCGGGGACTGAAATTGGCTTGAAGAGTGTCCACCAAGTGGGCAATATCGAAAGCAATGTCCACAAACACATACAGCAGACGAACAGACGACATTTGACTGACGGAGACTAGAGTGGCCAAACATACCCACCCAGACAACTGTGGCCGTAATGAACCAGCAGATCCACGCCTAAGGACTCGGCAGTCAAGTCATCCACACAGCAGGCTCCGTAGATCACATCAGCCATTATGATTACACTCACTCCGGGGGAGAACCTGCACTCCATTAGGTTACAAACCGTTCGAGGATATCCACAATCGTACAGGCAAAGAGGAATAGTCCTTCCGGCATTTGTAAGGCCACTGTTCGGGCTGATAGTTCTCTTATTCGCCAGAGTGTCTTTTCTATTTCAAAGTTGTAGTTTTCGGGTAGCTATCGTTAGTGGTGGAGGATACTGTTTTTATGGCTTCTTGAAGGGCCTTGTTGTCTTGGATGTCTCTGGGCATGCAACGCCGGCCTCGATGTCTTCGAATATTCCCCACTTTTTCCACACTCACTTCAAAATTGCTCATATTGTCGATTCCCACTAGACCAATTAATATTTAAAATTTAAATATTTTATTAATGAAACAGAATGAGGTGTGGTGGCACCAGTATAACGGGATTGTCAAAATGAGGTCCTCGATAACCAGTCCAGTGGACACAATGGGATGTCACATGCTCGGGGATAAAAGAGCATCCCCCAAGGATTTCCGCTATCAAACCCTCATTGGAGCCATGTTGTCCAGTCAGACCAAAGACCAAGTGACAGCCCAGGCAATGGACAACCTCAGGACTAATTTGGCCAAAGTGGATGTCGAGAATGTGTCCAAACTGACCAAATCAGCCTTATCCAACATAATAAAACCAGTCGGCTTTTTCAACGTAATAATCCTGACTAGTCCAGTAGAAGAAGGCAGAATATATTCTGAGAGTGACGAATATGATCAGGCAAGAGGGGGACATTCCAGACACATTGGAGGGTCTCTGCAGACTTCCAGGCGTGGGCAAGAAAATGGCCAATTTAGTCATGAATATTGCATGGGGAAAAAACGTGGGGATAGCTGTGGACACACACGTGCATAGAATTGTCAATCGACTTGGATGGTTTGGAGGAGGTTGTGCAAATCCGGAAAAGACACGTCGACTGTTGGAAGCAAATATTCCCAGGTATTTGTCCAGGTTGAGTGAAGAGAGCATTGGGGGCAGATTAATGCTGTTCTCGTAGGCTTTGGGCAGTCCATTTGCACGGCCATTTCTCCAAAATGTCATTTGTGTGCTGTTTCTCCCCTTTGTCCTTTTTTTCCCTTAATAATAAAGATGGGCATTGATTTATGAAGTTTGCTACAAAAAATGAATTTGATTATATCGAAATTTATTTATTAGTCATTTTGTGTTGTAATTTTAAATTTTAAATAATATCGATGAAGTCTGTGGTGGAGTGTGATGATGTGGATAACGCCTGTGATCTGAGATATATTTTCAAGTCCAATGTGTTAAAGAAGGAGGAAATAACAGACGAAGAACTATTATTTGGCCACAACAGTTCAATTCCAGGAGATTTCACTGTAACCCACATCGGGACACTCCCCAAAAGTGTCCATAGTCTTAAAAAATGTAAATTTCTTGATTTTGGATGTCAGTGGCGGCAGAAGTGAGGAAATGTCTCATCCACTCGCCTGAACAAGTCAAAGGCAGTCTCCAGAAAATAAATCCTGAGGAGGATTGTGCCACGATTGACGACTCCTGGGCTGACTGTGATTTATTCGACGATCATTCAAGCCTTGGAAGACAGCAGTCGGGATTCTGGGTTTAATGACACGACTGATGGCCTGGTGTGGGATGACCACGTTTCCGACCAGTTATTTTGTTCTGTTGAGAGTATTTACCCAGAATAAATCAATTCTTTTGGTTGTTTTTTAGGCAAAAATGTCTGAATAACGTGACAAGTTATTTTATTTATTTATCATAATAAATAATTAAAAAAATTATATTGTAAAAAAATAAATAATTTATTTTAGAATACATTTTTAAAGTTAGTTGATATATGAATAGCCAAATTTATCTTTCAGGAATCGTCGAAGGTTTTTCTGGGCTTAATTTGAAAGGGTTTTATGGAATTTCGTGGACTCATTCACAAAGACTGGCCCTGTTCAATCGGATGGGCCAACTACACCTCAACACATATATCTACGCCCCCAAGGACGACCCCAAACATCGACTGCAGTGGAGAGTTCTCTACGATGACACAGAACTAAGTATTTTTCTCACATTCCTCAGACAATTTCCAAAAACTGATCGAAACCAGTTCGGAAAATAATGTGGAATTGATTTATGCCATTTCCCCAGGATTAGATATTGTCTACTCGTCCGGAGAAGATGTCCAAAAACTACTCGCCAAACTATGCCAAGTAAGGAGAATTAATCAGCAGATCCAACAACTCGGCTGCAATTCTTTCGGACTGTTTTTCGACGATATTGACCTCAAAATGAGCGAGAGGGACCAAGCCGTGTTTCCGTCACTCGCGGGGGCTCAGGTCGACCTCACCAACCGAATATTCACGTATTTGAATCCTCGTCTGTTCCTGTTCTGTCCGACGGGTTTCCCTGTCTGTTTAGTCGTAGTGTACTGTACGAGTTATGCAAACAAAAAGACATGTTGGGACTATTTGGTCTCCATTGGGAATTGTCTGCTGTCGGGAATAGACATTTTGTGGACTGGGGACTCGGTCATTGCCAGGACAATCAGTGCAGATTCTTTATCCTGCATAAACTCGGTGATATGTCGACAGTGATTTGCAGATGATGAATCGTCCAGTGATAATTTGGGACAATATTCACAGCAATGACAGTCGCCAACATATGCTTAATCTTGGTCCCTACTCTTCGAGGGATCCGGGGATAATTCACGTGACCAGAGGAGTATTTCTTAACCCCAATATGGAATTTGAGTGCAATACGTTTCCTATTCTCACTTTTGTTGATTGGCTGAACTGGTCGGTCACCCAATCGAGTTACAAAGAGGCTCAACTTGGGTTTCTTGACCAAATCAACTCGTTCGATGACACGCCTGGATTCATTCACTCCAGAAAATTGTCTTCTGAGCCTATGGAGATTGACAGAGTTCAGTTGCCCCTTATTCGGGCAGTGGAGGTGTCTGATTTGGACCTGTTGATCAACTTGTTCTATCTCCCATTCGAATTCTCCGAGTCGGGAAGAGACATCATTTCCCAATACGCGTGGCTGACGGATAACTGTGGCTGTGCTCAGGGGAGAGTCGAGTCCCTCGCGTACTGTGAGTGGAGGACAAGGATGACTTCCTTTCTCACCCAAATTGAGCAGATTGTGTTTGTACTGGGCAGAATTGCCTCAATGCCCAACCGAGTAATTTCTGATGAACTGGCTCCCTACATTTGCCACCTCCGATGGACTCTTCAACACGTTTTTGTGGTTCTCACTTGGCTGAGTTGTCCGATGTCTTCATTCTGTAGATCTCGGTAAGTTCAGGGGCGACTTGATTCCCGGGAAGGAAAATAAAAGTGTAGACTTGATGGAATTCGATGCCGTTGAGTCCGAATCGTTTATTCTCATCAACGAACTCAAAGTAGCACTCCATCTTATAGAAGCTTATTCAACCGATCGGCCACCTCCCTGATTTGACCCACCAGCCACCCCTCCTTCTCTTTCCTCATTATAAGGTGGTTGTCTATGATGAGGCAATTCACGCTGTTTGTTAGTCCTTCTTTATTGTAGAATTTGGTTATGGATTTTGGGATTGTGTGGAACAGTTCTGTCGGGGGGGATGACTCGGTCCTTCTCCAAACAATGGCCATGGACTCTTTTTTTACTTTTTTGCTCTGTGATGTAGCAGACGGGGACAGAATTGTTGGGTTTGTCACGGCCTCGCTGACACCGGAGGATTATAATGACTTTTATTCGAATCTCGTGGCTGTCGAGGGGATGAGTGATGGAGCCCTTTCCTTCATGAGGATGTGTCTGTCGGAGGATATGGGGGACCATAATGCAGTCATCCACTTGTTCGAGGCATTGAGCACGGCACTCCAATTCAACGGAATGGAGAGTGTTTATACTGAAGTGGCGGGGAGTGATGTGGAGATGATGGCTGTGTTGGCAGACCGTCTTGGATTTTCGGATGTGTCGGTTTTCTATCGATTTCAAAAGAATATTCATATTTTCGGACGAACTTTTCACCCTATATCCAAATAATTGTTTTAATCCATTAAAGAATATAATTTACGTCTACCAATTTCATTTGACGTATCATTCCGGCTACTCATGTCGACTTAGTCAAAGGAAGTTTATAGATTTAGCAATTTTCAAATTCCAAAGTAAACAAGTTTATTTAATGAGATATCAGTAGTGGATTACAAATCTGTCTGTGGTTCAAATACAAGATTATTTATTCCTCAATTGTGAAATCCAATTCGATAATTCTGCATCTTGAGACTGCGAATTAATTTTAGGAATAAGGGATTTTCGAACAGACTTGATATATTGACTTGGCCGCTCTGTTCCTGACCTTGTTATTTTCCTTTTATATAGATTCTATATTATTTCATTTATTCCTGAATGGATTGTGAAATGGATTTTAGAAATAAGGAATTTCTCAAACAGACTTGACTCACCCAAGCAGTTGGAATGTTGTTGTGTTCGTCATAGTTCCATGAGTGTATTGATTGATAAGTATTTACGCCATTCGTGTAGCTCAACTATGCGTGTGTGCCACATTAATTATTTATTTACGTAAGTTATATTTTGTATAAATACCGACAAGTAGAGATTTTTAATTTCTTAATTAATCATCACATTTAAGCGCCTCCAAAAAGAGTGACTTTGTGGTTCAATGTGCAGTGCAGGCGACGACCAAGAGGCAGACCTGTCCATTGATAATATTAGAACACTGGACTGAGAAGAAACGACGACTCCCAGGACTCGACCAACTCCAGTCCAATACTAAAAAGAAAAAAGCCCTCATCTCCACAACACAGCGACGATACAGCTGTCATTCCAATAATAATTCCGACAGAGTTCATGTCCCATTTGCCTCGAACCGTGGACCAATTACGGACCCCACCGACTGTGTTCTCTTCGATGTGGACACTTGTTTGGATTCGAGTATTCCATTTTTCTATTCCTTAGTTGTATTCGTCGGTGGCTGATTTCTTCCGCGAATGGACGGTGTCCCAACTGCAACAAGAAAGCCCGGAGAGGTGACATCCGACTTCTCTACGTGCGGAGACTGACAGTTGGGTGACACATTCAATTCTTAGGCAGTCGACCACTCCGAATTGGAGGCTGTTCGAGAAGGGACTAATTTGGAGAGGAAACGACGACAAACTGCGGAAAGGGAGATCTCCATGCTCAAAATGTACATCGAGGACTTGAGTGGTGAAATTCGTTTTTTGCGGAGAAGGGAGGTGACCTCTGTGCCCAATGAAGGGGATTTGGACGACTTGTGGCACTACGAAGGGACTTGTCGAGTACCTCTTCCATCTGGAGTTTCATTTTTGGAGAAATATTAGGATAATGCTCGGTACAGAGTGATGACCCACTCCCACGACGATTTGGTTGTGTCCCGTCGGTCTTCCAGTCGCCAAACCGTCAATTTTGCCGGGTTTGGAGTGAGGGTTTTCAAAAAACATGACTTTGGGAGAGTGCAGGATGTCCACCTCCATGGGGGAGTCATTCGAGATTTGGCAATTTCTGAGACTTGCCCAAATCTGCTGCTTTCAGTGGGATTCGACAAATGTGCTAAAATAACAGACGTGCACAATTCGTGTGTGCTTTTCAATTTTTCTCTCCCCACTGCTTTGTGGTCGTGTTGTTGGAATTCAGTCGAGTCGTCTTATTTTTATGTCGGAGGGTCCTGTGGGTGTGTCGATGTGTTTGATATTCGAAATCTCACTCGTGTTTGTCAATTTCCTGCACTCAACAACTCCCCTGTCCACACTTTGTACTCAGATCGGAATAGTCTGCTTGTCGGACAAACACAGTCCATTTCATTCTGCATTGAGTGTATGACAGATCACTATCGGCGGATGGAATGTCCTCTCAATGCCATGATTTCCTCAATTTCTGTGGATGCAGAATCACGGAATGTTTTGGCCACCTACAGACAGTCATCCGCCACCACCAACGTCAATCGGCTTGAGTTGTACAAACTTGACAGTCTGATGGAAGAGGGTGGATACAAAGGGCCTACTCATGCTTTCAGCAATCCGGGGTCTGGTCCGTCCGTCCAGCGCTCTTCCGTGTTTACAAGACCTAATTTTCCAGATGATGTGATTGTGTGTGCCAGTGATCAACAAACTCCGAAATTGAACGTGTTTTCGACTGGTTGTCCCCATTTTATGAGACAAATTCCTGTCGATGGAGTTCCACTCGATGTTCTTCCCTACGGAAGTTGTCCTTCTAACAAAAATTTGTTGGCTGTTCTCAATTCGAAATCTCTCCAAATATATCGACTATCACAAAAAGAATGAAATTAACATTTTATTTATAATAATTACATTATTTTTATGCGCCTTGTTTCATTTCTCTTGTCTTTTGTCTTCACTAGCCTGTCTGTAAAGAGAGAATGGAGTAACTAATTAATGATTCCTACAATCTACTTTTGCTGATTCTTGCTGATATCATTTTACGTCATACATGTTTTATTAGTCGAATCAAAAAGGACGTGGTGGATCTTTGTGAAAATATGAATTGATAGAGAATTTATAATATAGAATACACAATCTGAGTGAGTCAGTTATGATGAGACGAACAGGCATAATTGGATATCACAATTAGTTTTACCTGACAAATCAACTCTTGATTAAAATGTCGTTATTTCTGGTTTTTGTGTTGTGAAGGTGCTAATCTTTTGTGTATTTTAACGTTTTCTATTATTTATATTCAGTCCTAAACTATCCAACGGCACCTCTAATATGATCCCTTGTCTAACGTATGGTGACGATATTCAAAATATGAAAGAAATGTTTCTCTTCTGGAAGTTTTTTGCATTCATGAAACAATTAAACTTACATGTTTTGTCTTGTAATGAAAACATGGCTTTCTAATTATGTGAAGTAATCTCAATAGCAGTATAATCGATTGATGACATACTCTGAGCAATAAAGGAGAAATGATTGGCCTTAAACCAAACAACCAAAGTCACAAAATAAACACATTAATTATATTTCAGAATATAACAATGTGATGAACGAACGGTGGATATAACAGAACGAGAAATATAATGTATATTAATAAACAAAATGAATAAAATGTATATAACAAACATGTTATCGAGTATTTAAATATATATTTGATAGCCAACCCATCTGCACTTTCTAAGCGTTGCCAATCGCCCATTCAAACATGTCTAGTTCTGAAGATAACAACAATGAAGAATCCGAATCTGATTCATACGAGTCTCTCGAGTTCGAAAGGTTAGCAAATCTGAGGTCGCACATGTAGTGACGACTCGAGCGATGATTCAGACGAATGGGACCCTTTCGATGGCTTTGACGAAGAAACAGAAAAGCTTTCGGATTCGAATGAGACTGAGCTTATACTAAGTTCAATTGACTATATTTCCATCGATATTGAGCAGGATAAGGATGGAGTTTGCAAATCCTGTCGTTGTCTATTTAACCAACAACTGAAAATTCCCCTCTTTTTGTTCGAATGTCTGCACACACTCTGCAGAAGATGCATAATTAAGCAACTCAGTGTGACCGGGTGGACAGTTCAATGTCCTTTGTGCTTCAAGAAAACTGAATTGCCACTTCGCGATCGGTTTTCTGTGCTTGAAATAGATTTACATTCTCTTCAAATTGCTATTTCCAAAAATGAAACAAGCCATTAATTTTATCTAAGAATTTTATCAGATGCTTATTTGATATGCTTTTTATATTTAATAAATTTTACACTATCACACCTTTTTTGGCATAAAAAGAGAGTTCAGAATAGTGTCTCAAGCAGGCACCCACGGCTTAAAGGATATAAAGGTACATTCTTTGATTAAATATTTTCGGTAGATCTCACTGAGGAGCGAATTGGAAAGATACTTGGATTGTCTAAAGACCTTATTATTTTTATGATTTTAAGGATTTGGCCACAATAATCCCAAATAACTTTTTGGGTGGTCAAACTTTTTGAAAAATTAATGATTGTAAATCAAGAAATGAACAAATGTTATTTTAAGAATAAAGAAAACCACAAATAACTAATCAAAGATTTGATTTTATAAAAGTTTTCCGCTTTATTACTAAAATCTATCATTTAAGATAGTTATTTCCCTTGTGCCACCATCTCCTAAATACGTTTTGTTGATCGCTTCCAGTTCCCTCTGTTCCTTGATATTTTCCTCGGGAGCCCAGGATCGTGTCAGCCTTTTCAATCAGAGTCAGGTCTTATGTAGAATGGTTAGAAGCGTAATCCGTAATCTTCTCTGGAAAGTCGAGCTCAAATGAGGAGCGTAGTGGAGGTGTTTAATTGCAAGATTAGCAGTAGTATTCTTGTCCATTCTTAAGATGTTTCCAAATAAACCCCATCTGTTACTTCACATTTTTTCCATTCAGAGGGTGTATATTGTAATGGGAGTAGAGGTATTTGCTTGAGATGTGCTTTGGCTGGGAGATTTTTTGGATTTATTTGAGCTAGGTTCTGTAGAAGGAGTTAAAACTTATCATTGCATGCATTGTAACTGTTCAGGTAGAGGAGTTGTACAGTAAGAGTGGCTTTACGAACATATTGTACAGTCTCGGCCAAATGTTAGAGGCACCCTATTTTTTAACTAAAAATCCATATTTGTGGCAAAATTTCGAAAAGTCTAAAAGAGTAAAATAATTTTTTGTCTAAGATCGACCAGTTTGCAACAATTATAAGGACGGAATATTTCTGGCAATTTAGAAAATGGAAAAACAATCCTCCCATATGTTAGAGGCAGCTTTTTAAAAAACGCAAAAATCAAATTTAATTTTACTGAATAAGTCAATGTTTCGTAGTCCTTACTACTGAAAAAATTCTTTCTAAAATGGATTCAGAAAGTCTTACAACCACATCATTTTCGATGTTATTTTTTGTCTCACTCCATAATTCCTGAATTAAGGACGCATTTACAATTCTCTTTAAAATCGACTATAGATTTTCGATTATGTTCAAGTCCGGAAACTGACTCGGCCAATTTTCCAAGAGATTTATATTATTTTTAGTGAGGTACCCTTTCGTTGACCTGAATGTATGACAGGTCGCTCCGTCTTGCTGAAGAAGATACTCTTTCTCGTACAAATTATCAAGTCATTCACTTAAAATTCGTTGATATTCGAGCGACATAAAATCATTGCCTTTTCTTCATTACTTTATTGTTTTTATTTTATTTAATTAAAAATGCATAAATATAATGTTTAATAAAAATTAATTATGTAAATTCTATCTTAAATTATTTAAGAATCCAGATCGTCAGTGATTTCTCTTCTTCGCTTGGAAGAAGAGTTTGCAACAAAATTCTCATCATTTTTCATTTCTGCGTCAAAGTAATTGTTCAACTGAGTGTCCTCACGACATGCCAGCTCCGCAAGTTGATTGGCGGCAGAGGCGTACTCCTCGTTGTCTACCTTCATCCCATGTCTGTGTTCAATAAACATACTCTCTAGAGTCCTCTTCAGCACAACCGACTGGATGTATGTCCTCGTTCCTTCTTCAATGGATAATTTGTCCATATGACTTTTAAAGAACTTTGAGACAACTCCATCCCATGTCAAGACAATTGGAATAATCTTCACTTTTGCTTCATAGAGAACCGACAGTTCGTTTGCAAGCAGGTCATATTTGTGAAATTTCTCCACTTCAACTTGCTTTAAACGGTCTTGCGAGGTAACTCCCACTTCGATTAAATGAATTTCTCTTTTCCTCTTGTCATAAACGAAGATATCAGGTTTATTGAATTGAACCTTTGTTTCAGTCATAATTGAAGTGTCAACTCTAATTTCGACATTTTGGGTCGACATTGTTGACACGACTGAATGTCCTTTCAATTTCCTGCTTCGTTTTATTCCATACATTCGACACAAGTGGAGATGAATACACTTTACCACTTCGTTGTGTCTTCGGAGATAATCACTGTTTAGCATCCTACCACACCGCGTGGCTAGATGGTCAACAGTCTGCCTGCTTTTTTTGCAGTGGACGCATAGTGATCCCGTGTATGCAAAGAACAAATTCCTATCTTGCAAAAGACAGTACAATGCTTCGCTTCGTGGACCATTGTTCCCTTTCGATAGCCATTGCGAAGAAGTAGATATGTCGACATCTGATTCCTCCATACATTTGAACATCACCGAGTGTAGTGATTTACTGTTAATTCGGTTAAGCAAGAGTTTCCTTTGTGCGTCCTTCAGTAACTCAATGGTCAGATTTTCCCTGCCGACAGCTGCATATTTGGAGACAAGAAATTCTGCGATTGTGGCTAAGTGCCATTTTTTTCCTTTTATTACTCGCAGAATACCCGACCTCCGCAGACAGGTAGTCGACTGTTTTTCCAAACTTTTAAGAAACTGGAAGAGCATTAATTCGCTTTTGAATGAAATTGAGGCAAGTCCTCTTCCAAGGTCTTGCGGTCCAAATACAACCTCTCCTTATTTGCAGGCTGGAGGTGTAACTTGAGAGTCGTAAGTAATCGGCGTATTTGTTGGTCAATCTCATCAAATTCGTAAGGTTCAATATTGATTAGCCCAATATAATAATTATATAGGGATAATGCATATTCATTGATTCCACGAAACAAATTTACAGCATTCAGGTTTGTTTTTGACAACATAGTTATCCTCTTCTTGACATTTTCCAATATGGAGTCCATAACTTTATTCTTGAGAACATTACTTCCGCCATCTTCAAGTACACCCAAGTAGCGATATCCGTTGATTCCATCGACAGTCTCACAGCATGATAAAGATTCCACATTAGATGCTGATTTTTCGGAATTCATCTCTAGGCCGACACTTTCAAAAAATCCATTAACAGCCTCCATCATTTTGACTAACACATCTTCTTTGAGGGCAACTATTTTCAGATCGTCAATAAAGAAGAAATGATTGGTGGAGTATGTCAACATATTGGGATCTTCCCGACTAATTTCGAGTTTGGGAAACATGGAGTTAAGCATCCTGCTTAGGGGATCCATCGCCATAACGAATAGCAGCGGGGACAATGAATCTCCTTGAGTATTCCCCGGCTTAACTTTACTTTCCCAATTCTTTTCCCATCGATATGTAAGTTTGCTGTCCACTTAAACCAGAATTATTATAAAAATCTTCTCATGATTATAAGCTAAACAATCTTGACCCTAAAATTATTTTATTTGAAGGTCTTAAATTTCTTTGGATGTTTTGTGAACTGTCCCAATTGTGTGATTAGCCAATAATTTTATGTTGTTTACGAGTTTATTCCATAAAGTTCCAACATGTAAGTTCTAGCAGGAGATTAATCGGCTTGTGATATTTTGGCGAAATAGTTAGTTCTGTAAATATGATTGTTTCTTAAAAGACTACGTATCTAACTTTTGTGTGTTTTTTTTTTGACTTTATTAATCAAAAATCTCTTGTTTAAAAGATGTTTAATTACCAATACTTTATCTTCACTCGATGTTAACGTTTCTCCATGTCTTCGGGCATCTGAGAATAGGACTTTCTTTACTAACATTGTTTTACGATGTGTTTAATAATAAGAATCATTTAGAAGATTAAGGATTAGTACTTGGAATATTAAGTGGCCATAAACACACATTCAATTAAAATAAACAAGAACGGTTGTGTATTTGTAAACATTTACAATTCAGAAAGAATATTCTTGTTTCCCATCAGATTATGTTAGAGAAGACGGCAAGTTTAATTATACATTCAGATGATTTTTAAAACCTGTTTAATGAAATGATATACCCCAAAATATCATTCCAATGAGGTCTATAATTGTTATTTCCACTTTTGACTGCAAGGACCTGGCAGCATCATTAAACACTTGAATCCAAATATTTGTCCTCAGCCAAAAAATAAGCCCAGTATAGCACGCATTTCAAAGTGACTTACCATACAAGAGAGACAATATTGATAATCGAGTCAGACTAGTTTTGATATTTTTGGAGAGTCCCCGGCTTGGAAGGTTTTTAATTCGCCATAGTTCACGGGAATGGAAAAAGAATATTAATTTCTTAACTAATAGTAGATTCGAATATTAATATTAAAAATTTTGAAAATTTATATAAAATAAGCTTAAATAAAATAATTGGATATAATTCCGAACCTTGTGTTGTGCAGCTTTGTGGTTACTAAATTTATAAATTTAACTGCTTAGATAATGGATTTAGTGAGATTCCTTGCTCATACTTTCTGTTGTCCACCATTCCCATCCCGTATAGCAGCCAAAATAGCATTTCACCCACCAACACCCCCATCCTACAAAGTTAAACAAACGCAAGAAAAAGGAATTGAATGCATCTTCAACGAGGAAATGTGCAAAATCGAGCCGGACGAACTAGCATACACTCAAATGAAGATTTGGAACACTTCCTTGGGCAACCGAATCACCGTTATGCACATTTCTCCATTCAGAAGACCCCGCTGCACTCTCCTTTGTAGTCACGGAAATGCCGGGGACCTCGGTCTGCTGTATGAGTGCTACCTCATGCTTGCACGACGTCTCCACTGTAACGTGGTTTGCTACGACTACTCGGGCTATGGGGGAAGTTCAGGTCGTCCTTCCGAAGCCGACTTGTATGCGGACGTCGAGGCGGCTTGGGACTGTACTTTGAACGGATTCTTTGTGCCTATGGAGAGAATTGTGCTCTACGGACACAGTATAGGCACAGTCGCCTCCCTTTACTTGGCCTGTCTTGTTCAGACGCGTGGTCTTATTTTGGTTGCTCCTTTGGCCTCGGGATTGCATTTTTTGTTTGCTCCCAGGAAGATGAAGCGTTTTGGCGTGTTTTTTAATAAGTATTATATTCTTGGCATTTGCAGTCTTGGTAGGATCAGCAAGGTCAAATGTCCGACGCTCATCGTCCATGGAGAGGCCGATACTATTGTCCATGTTGAACACAGTCGTCTGCTCGCTGCGAAGGCTCGTTCTGATATTACGGATGTATTTTTTATTCCACATGTTGGTCACAATGACATTGAGTTAATGCCCGACTTTTTTAAATATCTCAAGAATTTTCTTAATAAAGTTGCTCCGTTTGACTAATCTACTTTTATGTTGTGTTTCATTCATTTCTTTAAGTAGACTATTTTCCATTATAGATATCGAGGTACTTTCATTTACATCATTCTCATTTTTGTCTGGTTTTCATGGGTTTCAATTACTGTTTTTAATTAATTAATATAATCAACGCACACTGCGTCCTTGCCGCTGGGACTTAACGTTTTTCGTTGTCTTTTAATCAAAAAAAATTAATATAATCTGTGATGAAATTTAAAGATTAGATAAGGTTTGATAAAAAAGTATTTCGAAGTTTGTTTTTAGCAATAATAATCAACTACATATATTTTAAACGCCTGCTGACCAAAAAATAAAATCTATTTTATTTACTGTAAACACATGGCCACACAATCACGGAGTCTATCTCCCTGAAGCTGTCTTCTGCCGGCACTGATCCAACACCGTAACTTACTGAACAAAGAACAGGTTCCAATCACTGCACCTCTGCAAAAATTACCGTAAACCGTCAATCATTTATAAAAAATGCTAACATTGATTACAAAAAGATATGCCTATCTGCAATCAATCCCCTCTTTAGTTTCTAAGGAATGCCGGAATCTACTGATGTCGTCCAATTGAAGTTGAGAGTCCTTTGCCCACTTTTGAGGTTCACTTTATTGTCCTCGTCAAGTTCTTTCTTTATTTTCAAAGCACTGATCTGCTGACAGTCATCTCTATCAATTCACCCATTTCAATACTTTACCCAAATACGTTCTAAGGGAATGGTTCTCAAACTTTTTTGTCTCGCGTACCACCTTTATTCTATTTTTGGCGTTTGTAGTCTTGCTAGGATTGACGTTTAAATAATTTTTTTGCGTACCCCTTATAGATTTTTAAAAATTAAAGAAACAAATTCTTTAATTAATGAGATTTTGTTTATCAATGACTAATCTTTTTATTTTTGGATCCTTTGATTTCACGCAAAAATATAATCCTTAACATTTTTCTTGCCCAATGAACTGATTTTAAATTTAACAATGACGAAAATCTTTTTTGGCAGAGATATGTTGTTGAAAACCAAAAGAAAATCGATTATATATAATCCAATGTTTTGATATTATTTTACACCAAAGTGTAAAATTAAAATTTTTTGTATTATCTATCCACAATTGGAGCTTCATAAAGAAAGGCTTAAATATTTACACTATTTCCTTAAAAACTTGTATTTTCTAAAAAATCAACAATTGTAATTCTCTTTGTTTGTACCGATAAATTCAAAACATTAATTCGCAAAAAAATGTCTGTTAAATAAAATAGCATTATATCCTAATACTTATTTGATCACATTGATGAATATAAATGTTTGTTTTTGCTAAGAAAATATTCATAAATATCATTCTTCAAATTCCGGACTCTCAAAAAAACACCTCCTTTGGATAACCACCGGACTTTTGTGTAATATACTAAAACCTCCTCATCTGAACTAAATTCTTCACAAATTAAATAAAAAATTCGTGAATTCAAAAGACTTTTGATATGATTAACAATTTTGCATTTGCGACTCGGTAAGAAATCATGTAATTATTATCCAATTCACGCGAAATCAAAAGGTTAGTTAAGATTTCACTTTTGCTACGCGACTCAGAATACGTTATGATAGTCGTTTCCATCCTCCCCTATTTCGTGCAAGATCTCTCAGGTCGTCCAGGTCATCTATCGATTTCAGTTTTCTTCCAATTGTTTTGAGTTCATGGTCCAGCGTGGTCGTTAATATTGTTATTTGTCGGCCCAATATGTTGTATTGTTTGATAAGCAGAAGTAAGATTCCATGGCCTGGTTAGCCGGAGTAATTTGCGATGTTCTTAAGATATGTCCAAAGAACTGCTATTTCATGGCCATCGCTTAATTTGCGATTTGAATGTATAAGTAATTCTGTATAGTTCTTTGCTCATTTTATTCGGCCATCCTAGGAATTGTCTTAAT
The DNA here is from genome assembly GCF_006345805.1 of Octopus sinensis. Classification (NCBI taxonomy): domain Eukaryota; kingdom Metazoa; phylum Mollusca; class Cephalopoda; order Octopoda; family Octopodidae; genus Octopus; species Octopus sinensis. The sequence continues at coordinate 36,969 of NW_021833028.1, forward strand.
TGTCGTCTGTATAACGAGTTGAAATGCACCATTTCTTTAGCGGATAGACCAGATTCCCGCGTTGTAAAGTAGGATTGGTTCAACGAAGAAATTGTAAAGTCAAATATGAAGGCGTGTTCCTATGTACTCGCGTCTCATCCAGATCGTCCACATTTTTTAAAAGAAGCAACAGCCAGCACTTTTCTTCAAATAGTGTCCTTCGAATCCCCAAGGAGAGATCCAACTATCTTGCAAGTTCTCCACTTCCCGTTTCTCGTCGCGAGGCGGGATATAATTGTTTTCTCTGTTTTATCTGGGTTTACAGCCAAAGACCATTCAGCAAATGAGGAATCACACTTAGTAAATTTTCAAGTGAATTCTGGTCTCGACAGACGTAAATTCCTTCATGTAAAATATTTTTAATAATAAAAAATTAATTTCAAAATTGAATGAATCATCTATTTGCTGAATATTTTCCATTTTGTTTTTGAAAAATCATTTGATAATTCGAAACTTTATGCCGAGAAAGTAACGAAGGCTTCGTGAATTCAAGAAATAGAATTTTGTGACAAATAAGACACTGCGGATTTTCACTCCGTTTATAATCACGAAGTAAAATCGATAGTTGAAATAATAATTGTTTTATTTTCGAATCTCCTTAACCCGTAAATTCATAAGAAAAACTAATAGCGTGGAGATATATTTTGTTAATAATTATCTATTTATTAACAACACTCTCCTATGCCGATGACATAGTTGTCGCATCTAGGGATGTAAATGTCGAATACGCGAAGGAAAGACTACAAAGAATACTGGACGACTTATATGGATGGCTATATGAAAACAGACTACATGCATGTTCCGAAAAGTCAGCAGTCACTCTATTCACGAAAAATAGGAAGATGGGGACGAAAACTATTGATGTCATGTTGAACGGAATTCCAATACCACAAAAGAAAACACAGAAGATATTGGGAGTAACGTTTGATACTTTCCTCTGTTTTTCACCTCACGTATCAACCTGTATAAAGAAGATCAATTTTGTAAAAGCCTTCCTTTGGAACTGTGGGAGAACTTATCCGCCAGGGGTAAAGACCCTTTACAAGCATTATATCGAGCCAACAATAGGCTATGCATGTGCTGCTTGGGGCTGTAACCTGGCGGCAACGAACCGGCTAAAAATCGAAAAAATTCAAGAAAGATCTATCAACCTACTGAAGGACCATACCGATAGGGAAATTGTCCATAGAACACTGGAGTCTCTCGTAGAGGCAAATGGGGGGGATCGTGGAAATGGACCACAAACCATTCACCGTACATACAGAAAGTGTGTGGGGTCACGGTCGGAACATCGTGAAAAGATGGCTCGACTGTTGAGAAGTGTCGGAATCACCTGAACACGTTAGTTAATGGTTAAGACGGTGATTTTGTTTGGCTTAAATAATAATAATAATTTAATTTGATTAGAATTTTTATTACAATTATAATTGAATATTTTTTATTTTGAAGTGGAAGTCAATAGATTTGAAATTTTTTTCTACATCCTAGTGAATCCCCCATACCACCCCAGTTTGAAAACCATTTTTAGGGTCTCCTAATTATAGTTCTTTAAATATACGCCTTGATTGAGTCATCTATTTTGGGGGTATTTTGGTGATGCTTGTAACAATTTGTCGTACTATTCTAAATTATTACCAAGGATAATACGCTTACTTTAGCAACGTGAATCGATGCTAATTCGCTGGCCAGAAGTTGACCACATTTTGTAACCTAATGATCAATGTTTTTGTAGAAGTGCCAAAGTGCGCTTTGCTTTGGACGTGTTAAAGGATAGGGTGAGATTATGAACAAAAAAAGGTACTTTTGTCGAAGTGGTCGCAGTTTTTTTGAAGATAATTAAAATTAATTAATTTTTTTAGTGAAAAATAGATTATTTAATTATAACCCTCTATCAATAATTTAAATGGTTATTAAAATTATTTAAAAATTTATTTAACCAATTTAGTCATTTTTAGTACGCGGCATCCAAATTCCAGGACTGTAGAAGGAATTTATGTCTTTTACAATCTGTGCAAAAGATTCCTTATAGTTCTGTATTTGTTTTCGCCACATAAATTCTGAAAAAATAACTAACTAAAAAAACCGGTACTTTTGTCGAAGTGGTCGCAGTTTTTTTAGGCCTTTTAAAAAATCTAATAATTTTTGAGGTGGAATATATTATATTTTATTTAAGTCGCTCTATCAATAATTTAAAATATTATTAAATTTTTTACTAATTTATTTTCTAATTTTGTTTAATATTATGGCGAGCATGTACCTAATATTGATATAAACTGGCACTATAGGTCACATGGAAAATTCTGTTGTGGACTTATGCAACATCAAATTCCGACAGCTCCCAATAAGTAAGGAGGATGCAGTGCATTTTCTGTTAATACTATTTTAAATTATTGATAGAGCGACTTAAATAAAATATAATATATTCCACCTCAAAAATTATTAGATTTTTTAAAAGGCCTAAAAAAACTGCGACCACTTCGACAAAAGTACCCAAAAAAATATCATTCCATCACCTTGAGGAAAATTATTTTCATTTATAAGCCACCAGGTAGAACCTGGAAGTTCCGAGTTCGTATTCATGAGACAATTGAAATGCATTGAATCCAGAAACTTTTTTTCAATTTTTTCAATTAAATTTTTTGTCGGCTTTGGACAGATTGATTAAATTTAATTTGATATTCATAAGATTAGCAATAATCTAAAGCAATCGGCTGATTTTATCATTAATAGTTAGTCTGTTGACCTTCTATTTTGTAATTAAGTTCTTAATGAAATTCACAATCAATAATGACAGCCTAAAAATTATGCACAAGAAAATATGGTCTACTGAATCAGAGATTTTCTTTACATTTATTCACGTCGTTTTAATGCTAATTAATCGTCTGTTCTCTGGCTCCCTGACACATTCTTATAGTGCTTAATTAGCAATTACTGACTAACGGGTATTCCCCAATATAGTCTGACATTTTTATAGACTTTGTAACAAGTTTGCATAAATTAATACAAGTAATTGACTTGCGGTTATTTAGTGAATGCCAAGTTTTATTTTTCTGCGTGAATAAACCTTAATTCGAAAGTCAAGAAATCAGTAGTGGAAATTAATAAAGTATTAAATAATTTATTCAAAGAGGATTAGATTAATATTTTCTGACAGCTAAATATTCTGTTGTCAAATTTAAATACAGATTATGCATTTAATTAAATGCTGGTTTATAAATACAACGAATATTAGACAACATCAAACGTTTTTAAACCAATAATAAATTAATAGTTAATCAGAAACTAAGCAGATCTCACTCCAGCTCGCTGATATCCACTCTCCTTCTCTTGGAAGAAGAGTCTACTTCCAGCTGCCTCTTACTCCCCACTACCACATCTGATTCAACCATTGCATCTTCTTTAGCATTCATTGGGTCGTCTTCATTTTTGCATGCCATCTCCACATACCGGTTGGAAGCAGAAGCGTATTCTTCACCAGATACCTTCATTCCGTGCTTGTGTTCGATCATCATACTCTCGAGCGTTCTTTTCAGTACAACGGATTGGATGTATGTCCTCGTTCCTGCTTCAATAGATAGTTTCTTCATATAATTTTGAAGCATTTCGAGACAACTCCATCCCATGTCATAACCACAGGAATTATTTTTACTTGACAGCTATACAGAAGCGAAAGCTCACTTGCCAATAGGTCATACTTGTGACACTTTTCAACCTCCACTTGCTTGAGGCGATCTTAGACAACATCATATTATAACTCATATTTAAAATTCAAATGCTATGAATAATTTGAAAGCATAATTCATTTCCTGTTTTCTTGGTATGAGAAATGTTAAATAACTTTATAAACCACACGGTGGCTCCATAATTATTTAAAAGAACAGAAATAACAGAGGGTGCCGTGTGGCATCATGTTTTTAACATTTTCCAATCTCGCTTGGTTTGTGACTTTAATTTAAATAAATGAGATTTAAAATTATAAAATAATGCCATATTCATAAACGCAAACGGCTTCCAATAAACAAGTAATTAATGTATAAATCAATATGAACAATTGATATTAAAGATCGATTATATATGTTTAATTAGATAAATATAAAAACTAGACCAGTCAAGTTCTTATTTCTTAACAAAGTATGTATATATATACTAACAGTACAAAAGTAGTACTGTTCCGTTTCCATGACATTGGACAATCGGCTATCGATCGGGAATGGTCGATACGCCAAAATGCAGTTTATTACGTCAAACGCATACTCATATTGTTTATTTCTGTAGAGTATCTACGTTTCATCTCTCTATTCCACTGTGGGCTGATTTTCTTGCGGTATGACGTAATGAAGGATAATTACCGCAGACATTAACCAACGCAATAATTTTATTCCCAGTCTAGAAAAATGCTTAAAAGAAAATGCAGCACAGAATCCGAAGTCAGTCTTCTTTGGTGTATTGTAGAGTTCTGCCAAAACTGCTCGAATGGAGAACATGGCAGACTACAAATATATCCCACTCAACCAAGTCCTCCCCGATTATGACACTATAATGCACTCCAGGGATGATCACGATGGCTGTCCATTGGTTTGGTTGTGGCACTGTATTGGCTATAAGCTGGCTGTGGGGGACGGAAAAACACACGGAATATTTCTTTCTTCCGCGTTCTTGCAATCAATTGTGGAGGAGATGGACTGCCTTCTTCCCGGTGTGCTGGAGTCCAAAAGTCGAAAACTTCAGGAATTAATTCAAAAAATAATTTCTTATAAACCCCAAGATGGTTAGGAATAAAAATAAATGTTAGTAGAAGACACGGAAGAAACGTCCCGAAAATCCTCGATGGACAGCATCGACATTATGAACAGCTGCCAAATCCGGTCGCAAGTCGAGCCTCAGTAATGCTCCTTTGGTTACCACAAAGAGACCAGTCGGGGAGTTCAGTCTACCGGAATGGCGACAATTTGCAGGACGAGCACTACGAGATAAAGTCCCGAATAACCAAAGGTAGTCACCCATGACGAATTTTAGAGTTTTCATTTATGAATTCGCAAGAAACAAAAGACGGTGAGGAGTACGGAATTGACACAACTTCCCAAGAAAACAGTCTCGGACGTAGCAGAAGAGGGTCCTGTGGAGGACAGAAGGAATATATGGCTCATATGCCCGCAAAATAGAAGCTCTCCAGCGAGCCAACATGGAGGATATCAAAAACATACAGGAAGCCACATCCTTCAAACCCCCGAGCGGTATCTACGAGGACAACGGCGGTCAGGCAGACTGTTCTATGGAAGTGAGGACAGAAAAAAGTGAGGAAATCAAGATTCCTTTCCACCCACATGCTGACGCGTCTCGAAAGCCTCCGAGTGTCCATCAATACAACATGATGACCCCGGGACTTGTTCAGGCTATGCCGATGATGCACGCAGGTCCTCTGCAGTACTTCATCCAAGTCCCAGTCGCTCAGGGGGCCTTCCTAACACAGTCGGATATGGATAAGAGTCAGCACTGTTGTGTTTATGTTTCATTTAAAGTGACAAAGTGCAGTCCGGGGAATACTTCTTTCCCATATCCTCAGATGCAGTTTCTCAACATCAACCCGTTTGTGAACCATTCCAACTTTGAGCCAAGCAGTAAAGCAGCCGGTCAGACCGAGTAGTGTGATTGTAGATGCTTTTGATAAGTGTGAAAATGGAGTCATGTCGAATTCGGGTGACTGACTTTATATCACTGCGAATCAAACTTTTTCGGTTTTAAATTTTCAAATAAATGGTTTATTTAAATCATACATTTTTGATTTGATACAACGTTTCTTGTTAATGCACAGGGCGATCAACCTCTACAGGAAATTATTAAAATATAGTCGGACATTACGATTTACTGACGCGGCGTATTTCCGAATGCGAATTCGCCATGAATTTGTCATGTCCAGAAATATTCAGAATGACCAAACTCTACAAAATTTGTTCAAAGTAATTCTCAATTTAAAATTTCAGAAAGCCGAACGAATTATACAAACCAAGTCAATAATATGATTTCTAACTTCTTTTCCTGCACGATATTCGTATTTTTGTAATAGTATGGGGATAAATGAAATTAGTGTTATTTTAGAAATTGATAAATAAAATTATTGTTATTTTAGAATTAAATATTAATGCCATTCCTCCTATAAAAGGCTGCCTTGACATGGCCTATTCTCGCGTGCTTCCTCATGCCGCTCTCACCGGCCTTATCCAAATAGTGACCCATCAAAGAGGAACTACGACTGGGCACAGCTTTGGCCTGTTCCTGAAGGCTTCAGTTTGTACGCAAACCTCCACATGCACTGTCAGGCCCAACATTTTGGCATGTCTTCTGTCACATCGATGTACTCGACTGTCGTAGACTTGACTGGGGGGACAGCAATCGGGCTTTTCCTCGTTCTAGAAAAGTGGACTTATGCTTGACTGCCTTTGGGGTATTATAGTATGTCATATTTGGAGGAATGAGCTGAGAACCCGCATAGTGGACATGACAGAATGCTGAGAGTTCGCAAGGACGGCCTAACAAGTGAGTGGTCCCGAAGGTTGTCTCAACAACAAGAGAATCTGTCGACATTAACTCTGACAACAGTTTATTGATTTAAATAATAGATTATATTATTTTAAAATTTTCTATATAAATACAATAATCCATCATTTAAAACTTGATTAAAAATATAATTTTCATAATTTTGTAATAGACAGACAAGACAAGACAAGTTTTATTTCTCAACAAACCCAAAAATTAATGTTAGGGAGAAAGCCAAGAGCAGAACAAGAGGCCAATTAATGTGGGTTTGATTTCATTGTATAGGGTCATTTTATGAGACACCACATTTCTCTTCTTCGCATATACCCAAAAGAAAAAATTACATCATAATTTCCATAAGTGACGTAACAAATCTTCTATCCTTTTGACTTTAACGTCATAAGCATCTTCGATTTTTGAATTTAAGTCCAATCCAAATGCCAATTTAATAGCAAATCTTCTGGTCTTTTCCAACTTTTTCACAAAAATGCTACTTTATTCGGACCTATACCATCTTTGATAGCCATATATCAAAAATGGCTCGATACATGTAGAATACACAAAAAGGAAAGTTTCAGGCTCCAAATGAAATCGAGTTAAGGATTTCAACATTCCTGTAGCTTTCTCTCTTCGTGTTTTGATATGATCCTTAAAAGATCCTCTTCGGTCTATCGATACTCCGAGATACTCCAATTTTCCAGAGTTTTTTATATCTCCTGTATTTACATATTCATCGATATTTTTCTTTTACTTGCAATTCATGTGACTGTTGATTTTTCTTTTGACAGAGTCAACCCATTGTTTTGTTTTCCATGAAATTTGTTTACTTATGCTTGAATCAAGCACAAGAATGTCATCAGCATAAATAATCATACGACTATTTATGCTCTCAGTTTTTGGTAACTCACTCATTACACAATTGAAGAGTAGCGGACTGAGAATTGATCCCTGCGGAACCCCTCTTCGTAATTCAATTTTCTTAGAAATTAAATTTCCAACACGTATATACGACCTCTTTCTTGAAAGAAAGTTTTCTATCCATAATAATGCGGTTCTCCTAATTCCTGCTTTTGATAATGTATCAAGAAGTCCGTAGTGCCAAACACTGTCAAAGGCCTTCGTTATATCCTAGCACGCTATTGTAAGAAATTCCTTTTTTCTCCTCGAACTATCAATTGCAGATCTTAGCTCTCTGAGACAATCTCTAGTCCCTTTTTTATGTCGAAAACCCAATTGATTGTCAGAGAGAAAATTATTATCCTCAACAAGCCTTGAGAGACGATTGAAAACAATTTTCTCCATAATTTTCGAAATTGAGCAGATTAAGCTAATTGGCCTATACAGTAGACTATTCATTTAACGAAAATGAAAATTGAGCATTCGTTTAATGAATTTAACGAAAAAAATTGTTTAATTAAAAATGTGTCATGTAATCGGTAATTTTAGGTTCCTTCTATTAAATTTTTGCCAATATATTTCTCAAATTTGTAATTAGGTGAATATGTTCACCAGATTCTTGCAAAAATATTTTTCAATATTTTCCAAATATTTAAGTGCATCTGCATAACCAATGGGATTGTCATTTGTGCTATCTATTCTTCATGCTCATTTTCTTCCTCACATTGTATTGTATCAAGATACGCGTTTTCTTCGCAGACGACAGGTGCACAGACAGGAAACTCAATCATAATTTCACTTTTATTATCTTTAATTGTAAGGTGATTTAAATTTAATACCTTTTTCGTCAGTGGATTCTTCAAGTATTTTTTCAACTATCTTCGCCCAATTATTTAATGCCTTGTTAAAGCAATTTTTGATAGTGTCCACTGTGACTTCGTTCAAGCCTCAATAATTAAAGGTAGCCCAAGATTATTCATATTAATATTTTTAAAACCATGAGGATTTTTGAATTTTCCGATTACCAACGGATGCTCTTTATCTCCTTCCATATTTGTGCATAATAACAGTGTTATTCGTTCTTTAGAAAATTTTCCTGAAGCCCTTGATTCGGAGTCAAGAACTAATGTTTTTTTTGGATTACATTTGAAAAAAAGGGTAGTTTCATCGCAGTTGTAAAAATTTTTCGATCCATATTTTTTAACATGGCTGCAAAGCGTTTATATGAATCTATAAGCAAAACGGGATCCACTAATTGTTCTTCTCCAGAAATCGTGAGTGTTTTTATTTTATACTCTTCCTTAAAGCGTGAAATCCATGGGTGAGATGCTTTGAAATTTTCAATATAAAATCGTTGAGTAATTTTGAGTGCCATTTCGCGTACCATTTCATTAGTTATGATGTGACTACAGAAACGTTTGTTCTGAATCCATGCATATAGTGGTTCATATATCTTATCAGTACAACTTTTAAATGTAATATTCTTTTTTTGTTTGTGACGCCTTGATCCATACAATTGCATTTTCTTCAACGTTGAATTGATCACTCCAATAGGCATATTAAACCGCTGAGCCAAATTTTCTTGAGTAACATCAGGATTATTTTTCTTGAAATCAATAATTTCCAGTTTTTGTTGAATTTGATAAGTTTTTCTTTTTTTCTTCATATTGTTCACCCTTGCACACATGGTTTACTACAAAGAAATAGCGAGGAAAAATTATTTTAAAATTTTATCAAAAATTTTAATTTTCGTTATTTAAATATTCGTTAAATATATTTAAATATTCACTAATACAAAGAAAAAAAATTTTATTTTTGAATTTATCTAAGGAAAAACGTAAAAAATATTTTAACTTTCGTAAAATGAATATTTTCGTTAAATTTATTTTCGTTAAATGGATAGTCTACTGTAGCTATCTGCTTTTGACTTAGGCTTTCCTTTTTTCACGACCATACGTACAATTGAACATGTCCAAAACTCCACGAAGAATTGTACAATATACAGTAATCCAACTAAAATCTGGTCCGCATTCTTGAAGATACTCATTGGGATAAAATCCCATCCTGGTGCTTTATTTTTGTAACCTTTTATCGCAGTATTTATTTCTTCTTGTGTTATAGGTTGGCACAAAGGACTATTCAGTTTTGACGTTTCTCTTTAATTACTTCTTGTATTTTGCACTTCTTGTGGAATAAAGGTGGTTGGATCAGTCTCTTGGATTCTGGACAATTGTTTACGTAATATATCCAGGATTTCTTCCTTCGGAATAGTAGAACCATCATCTGATTTCAGAGAAAGTTCTTCTTTTTTATTACTTGGCGAAACCATTCTTGCAAATAGTTTCCAGAATTTTGGATTCTGTCGATGTAGCTTTGAGCATTCCCTTTTCCATATTTTTCTTCATTCTTCTTTCCAACATCCATTATCTTCCTCTTTATTAACTTGATCTGGATTTTAAGTTCTTGTAATAATTCTTCATCTGGGTTTAATGCAGAACAATTCCAAGCATCTTTCTGTACAATTTGTTTATTTATAAGACCAAGTTGATTTATTTTGTCACATCAATCTCTTCTTAGGGCCTAAGTTCACTGCACGGCATGTCGACGCGTAGTCAGGCTAAAACCGGTGACATCAATATTTAATTTTAATAAAAGATTTAGTATTATCCCCTAAATGCAGATTCGCCAAATAATGTTCGGATTTTTATTCATAATTTTAATTTTTCTCAGCATCCATTTGAAGTCTTAAAATGGTTTAAGTCCCTGGCAAATGAACAGTTAAGCAAATTTTTTGAAGAGTTACAGAAACTGGATTATTCTGGTCCCTTAAACGCTAAAAAATATCTCTGAAAAATCCGATTTTATTTTTACTTTTACATAATGATGAGCAAAAAAATTGTTTTATGAAAAACAGTTCATTAGTAGTATTAGTCGAACTATTGTAGGGATTGAGAGGACTAAGTGAGAATTTTTAGTTTATGTTCAATAATGTCTATTTAAATTAAAATTTCACTTATTTTGAACGAAGCTTGCTTGAAGTGTAAGGAATCTGGACTTTCGATCACCGATGATGTCTCAAGACAGAATTCTTGAGACGCAATACCATGAAAAGCAATTGCTGATGGCCTGAAGTGAGAGTTGAACCAACACCGTCCTGTCTGTTTGCTTTCTGGGGCACAACACGGGACGGCACATGGTCCAGAATCGGTGTTGCACAACGTCTGAGTCTCATCAGGGACTCCACTTGTCTAGTAGAGTAAGGAGATGGGTAATGTCAGTTGGATAAACCACAAATTGGACAGTCTCATTCGAGTTGGCTCTAAATTGTCGACTTTCCTCGTCAAATTGAAATGCTCGGAACTTTTTCTCAGCAATCAAATCGTCGAGTTTTTCAGTTTTTGCAGGAATGCCTTTTTGGAGCACGAAAAGAAGCAGTCTATGCACTCTCAGACTATAATAAGAACTCCAATAAATCCCAACACAATTTATTCAACACGGCTGCCAGAATATTTCTCCAATTCAGTCTCAAAAAGTCAATTCAATCTTCAAACTTCTATTCCGCCTTCCAAATCGAGTCCTTCCCTCCAATTCCCAGATTTTTTTCTTTCATCGCGATATCGTCAAGTCTACGAGGGACTACTCCCAAACAATCGAGTCCGTCAAGTCACATTTATCCGGCCACGACTACGACATTAAAGTGAATTTGGCAGACTCACTCTTTAGATGTTTCCGATGGAGAAATTAAAACAAGAGTTCATTCCCTTCGAGGCAAAAAGGAATTTAGCTGCCAGTTTTGACGTGTTTTTGGGTTGATAAGGACATTGCCCTGTACGTGAGGAACTTAATTGGCTCAAAGTTCAGTGCTTCTGGGAGGTGATTCCATTTTAGAGTAATTGTTATAGAATTCCAATTCCAGTCGACATGTCTGCGCGTTCCAACATAAGCAGAGAGATTAAAAGAGCTTCTCGTTCGACATGTTGTATGATTCGTGCGGGATCCTCCACTTGGTAGGGGTTTGGACTCATTTGACATTAGTTCTGTTGTTGTGTCCAGTTTTGAGTTGAGTGTTGTGGAGAATATTGTCGAGGCTGTTAATCAACTGGGCAAAAGATTCTTGGCGGGTGGGGAAATATCAAAATTGTGAGTGTTAAGTTGGGCAAGTCGCCGCTTTTGCCGTTTTACATTGATGCCACTGATTTTGCTGGTTCTGTTGACAAAGCGGGTGGTGAACGAGTTGAGTTGGTTGTTGGGGAGTTGTCCACGTTGTCTGACGGGTTGCTCGCAGTCTATTCTAACGGAGATGTCGAAATTGGCAATCAGGTAGCAAGAAGCAGAGATTGGGCGCTCCCAAAGACCCCAATAGGTCTTGACAGGTGGGGCGGTCCAGGACAGGAAAAGTGGTCTTTTGAGATGAAGGAGCGGTTTGTTTCAAAAATGAGTGTATGATGTTTCGAGCGAAGTTGTGGAAGCTGGACACAGAGGTACCTGTCGAATGATAGCTTTGAAAGGTGGACTGGTGACGGGGGAGAATCAAGAAGTTTGTTATTTTAAAGTATCCCGATAGCACAAGATGAGATGTAATCATGAATTAGTTTCTTAACAGTTTTTCCATTGTTCGTTAAGAGTATTTTTGAGAGACATTTTCATTGATCGACCATAGTTGTGATAATGTCTTTTGTTTTTTAAAATAGAGATTTTACGGCATGTATGAGATAGTTTCTATTTGGCAGCTCGTTCCCGACAAAGTACAGTACGCATTAAGAGGGAGTCTTGTTTTTGACCCCATTGCTTACATTACAAATGTGCCCAGGCCTCTGCGGCGCATGGCTCCAATTATTTCCATGCAGTTCATTCGGTACGCTTAGTGACGATGATTGTGTGAGAATCCGTGTTGCACAACGTCTGAGTCTTGACGTTTGTCAGGAACACAGATTCCGGCAGGCCTGCTCTCCGCCATGTTGCACTTAACGACATAATAAGACGGGCCCTCGTGGGCAAGGAATTTCCATTACAACTGGAACCCATCCGGTAGTCCGGGAAGATGGCAGAATGCCCGGTGGAATAACTATTTTCCCGTACTCCCAGGGAAAATCACTCGCATGGGATGCAACGTTTCTAGACACGTTTTCCAACTCCATGATTCTCCGGAATATTAATTCTCCCTGTTGGGTTGCTAATGCAGCAGAAAAGGTGAAGATATCTAAGTAAAACTTTTCCGTTTTGTCCCAATTTCGATAAAGACGTCGCGAGTAGCGGGATCCAAAACTGCGGAATTTCTTAAAGAAATTGGGGCGATGCTGACCAAACGAAGTAGGGACAGTCGCAAGGGATTCTGGGTTCAGCAACTTATTAGAATTGCGAGAGAGGATTCTATGCGAGACAATCGGTTACTTTTTCCTCAACTTAGTATTCACTTTAAAAAGTTATCGTTAAATAAAAAAACTTATTTTAAATGAATATTTGAAAGAAAGATGAAACTAGTGAATTTGCATTTTCAATAAATAGACGAGTGACAAGAGACTTATGCAGAATTCACCAAAAATGACAGAATAAGGCAACTTTTTCTTAAGAATGACACACGTGATTCCCCAAAATAACCTATATGCATACAAACTGGTTAAAAGCTTCGGTATTTAGTAGTTGATTTAATACAATATAACGGTACTAAGTCATTTTTGCGGCATTCATATAAGGACAATTCGTATTTCAACTAAAGCTGTTGCTAAATCTTGTAAAAAGAAAGAATTTGCAGAAATATGACAAAGCAGAGGGTTGACAATTTTATCGAACTCTTAGAAATACTTACAAACTAACTTTGCGAACGAATTGAGTTGTTAGAAAAATTAGATACAGATAAATCTATCTTTGATCTTTATAAATTTTTAAGATTGGTTACTTACAGTCCAATGGTTATCCTGTTGAACATATTTGGTTCATTTGGTCTGTAGGAAAAGCAGATGTTAAAAAAACCTTATTGACTAAAGAAAACAGTAAACCCACAATTTATTAACATTAAAAATATTTATCAAACTTCGTGGAACATTATCAATAAAAAAATATCGTCCTCAATTTTTAAAAAGTTTTGTTGAAAAAATTTAATCGTTCCTGATTTGTGTTTTCATTGCCCATAAATAAAGAAAATTACCGCCGACATTAGCTATATAAGATATGAAATTTCAATAAATGATTTTTGTTACAGTTTTAGAAATTTATTAAAGTTTTTACATTAGCTTGAAACTATTATCATTTAGCATAGAAAATGGTATAAAAACCTCTCACGATTATTGAATATATTTTGGAAATTAATATTCCAAATATATCCTACAAAGTCTTTGCAAACACATATCAATTCCATTCTTTTCCTCCGCTGAAGCTTCACTCTTTTATCTGGTCAAACAGAAGAAGATCGATTAAGGGGATGTAGTGATACATTTTTGTGTTTTAAAAAAGAAGTAGCAATAATACTCGCGCATAATTGTCTTGAATAAGAGGTTTATAAGAATTTATAAACAGGAAAATTAAAACAAATATGATTGTAAGCTCGATAGCACATCATCGACTTCTGTATAAATTTTCTGACCTTCATTGAACAAGTGAAAAATATGGGCATTCCGTAATTAATCGGGATACAAGATGGTATATTCAACTGGTTCTGATGCATACGTTTATGCTTCGACGAAGTTTTTATTTTACAAAAATTTATAATTACCTGAGATAAAAATCAAACATTTTCTTTATTTGGCTATCCAAGATGCCAAAAACTACGACATTGACACTGCTGACCGTTTTTAGTTCGTTTTTTTGTTTTAATGCATTAGCAATGTCTATATCAATAAATAAAGGAGCCCAAATGAAGCCTGGTAAATTTAACCCAAGGATGAAATGACATTTTATTTTTACTGGAATAATATGCGACATAAATACACATGGGGGACCGGTTACATTTACCTTAAAAAATCATATCATTGATTAACTTTCAAAAAATAATCTATTATAACAAAATACTTCTCATGCGTACCGTCTGTGTCTCTGCTTTATCTCCACTCGATTATTTGATAAAATGTTATTTATTTCAGTAGCTGAATAGAATGGAGACTCAAATTTATTCAGCTGCAAACAAGTGTTCGTTCAATATTTCTTTTTAGTTTGAATATTTATAATTATACTTTACCTCAAACGATAAATTCGTATTTACTAGTGTGGACATTGATCGCCTTTTAGTAGACTGAGTTTTCATCAACCGAATTTAAATCAAATTTGTTACTTTGTTAACTCAAATCTCATTGTCTTCAGGCGACAATTTCTTTTATTTCCAGATAAATTTGGACAATAGTTGTTGATTTAACTAATTTCCTCATCTGGTAGCAACAAAATCCGGTGATTGGCCAATCGAAGTGAACATTTCACGTCGTTTTTTTACTTTTTTTAATTTGCCTTTACGGAGGCTTTCAAAGTGTCAACATCTCAACAGTTGAACTTGATTTGTAAACAAAACATGTGCAATAAATGTGATTTCACTTGAAAAAGATTATAAAACATTCTTAAAAAATTTCCAGTTACAAATACTGAAATAGACAACTTGAGTCCAAAATTCTTCTTTTCGATGCAAGACGATTTCCTTAACCCGCAAGCACATAACCGATACTGTGAGTGTTTAATCGATCTTTGTACAGGCGACAACATGTTCTCTGCAGAAAAACAAAACTATAAATCTTGTTCCATGTATTTGAGCTTTTGTAAACAACCATAAAACTACTTTTCCATTAAAAATTAGACTAATAAAATACACTAGTCTGTCATTAATTTTACTAAGTTTTTTTGCAGTTAATCTCTTTGATACGAGTGAAAAATTTGTTTTTGATGGCGAAGGATGTTATTATGACACATTTCCTATGAGCATAAACAACGTTATAATGCACATGTGTGACAAGCGAGACAATCTTATGAACCATCTTAGTCACCCCCTCTGTTATGAACGAGACCCCGTAAAGAATCCAGGTCATCACCGATAAGATCTTGCCAATAATGTTAAGAGTAAAGGAATTTCCCGGAGACGCTTTGGCCCATTTCCATGAGACCTTCTCTTTATTTTTATGTAACACAGTCTTCTGTCACGTTGAAATTGATTATATTATCTGTCGTTAAGCCGATGAGCCTGCTTTATCTGACTCTCGATCATACGAGGATTGAGAGTAATCATAAAATGGTTGTTGAACGCTTCAACAAAAGACGCCATGCGTTTCGCGCAGACTCAAATGACACAAGCTTATGATAAAAGGCATAAACGAGTGATAAATGACGGCTCTTCAATTTGTCAAAAGTTCCAATAATGTTAAAAATTGGCTTTTCTCCAAAAGTATTTGCCGACCCCTAAATAATTCTCCGATGACACTCAATAAATAGTTCGTTATAATAAACACGTATAAAACCAAATTTACTGAAATAAAACCATTTTGATATATCCATCCCCTCCCCTGGACAGCACTTCCTCCACATTTGAACACTTTCCAGTGACGGCTTATCGTCTCTCGAGATGGTGAGGAAAAGACTGATTTTCTGGTTCAATAAATAAATGAAATACGGTGACCCTAATGAAATAATAAATCGGCGATTTAATTTATTTGTTAAAATTGAAAAAGTTATATGTAATTAACAAATAGTTATTAACTAACTAAATTTCCGGCCTCGTAAATGGAAAGACAGTTTCCACGTACTATGGCCAAGGAAATCCTTTCGAAAAGCCACTTGGACTCGCGTGGGTCTCCCGTTTATGGGAGATCATGCGGCCAAGCTTTTTTAGAAAGGAAAGAGACTTTTCGCCGATGACGCCGGAAGTCTCGACGGCGATGGGAGTGAACAGATACCGTTCAGAGAGCTCCTTGTACTTTCCAATCTTCATCTTCTCGGTTTTGCGAGAGACTGAGCCAGGCTCGACAGCTGAAGAAGAAAGGTTGAGCTCCGAGAAAGTGTCTGAACACGTCGCATCCCGTCGCATCCGTCGCATCCCGTCGCATCCCATAGGTGCTGTCATTGACCGTTTTGGTCTACATCCCCTTTCCTGTCGTCGCAGTGCAGGGCGCGCACCACGCCATGCAGCACTTAACGACGTTATTCAGAGGGGGCTCACGGCCGCTGGGATTCCATCAATCCTCGAACCCGTCGGGCTTGCGAGGGGAGACGGAAAAAGACCCGACGGCCTATCGACTTTCCCGTTTGAGTTCGGCAAGTCTCTGTTATGGGATGCGACGTGTTCAGACACTTTCTCGGAGCTCAACCTTTCTTCTTTGTTAAAATTATTTTTGAAAATATAATTTTGTATTAAATAAAAATTATTAATAAATTAAACAATCTCCTGTGTTAATGTCGAAGGTTGCTAAACTTGGTGAATAACATAAAATAACAATCAGATGTTGACAAAATATTCAAAGATATTCATAAAATTCAGCAAGAAATGGAAGAATTCAACGTGGCGACCACTCAAAAGATCTTATCAGTAGAATCCGATCTGAATCTCCAGTCTCTTCCACTCTATCTAAGACGGCAGCTAATCATCCAAAAAATCCCTCACTTTTGGCTCCGAATCGTATGATTGTTATCCAATAATAGTTTTCCAACCACCCCCTCACATCACAATACGTCACCCCCAATGACATTTCCATTTTTAACCACCTCGTCGAACTGTACGTCGAACAGCACGTTAAAGACATGGAATTCACCATTTCGATGGTATTCGATTAAATTTATTTTTTGACTTTTGATTCCCACGATATTTTTTCTAACCTCAATTTATCACGGACTTTTGCACTGAATGAGCAAATCGAGATGGTCTCCGAGCCCTGTGTAATTCGGTGGAAGAAGCCGTCGGGTGGCCCGTCCTTCTTCGACTTGTTCAGTGATCCCCGAGTCTCCAATGTGTGGGAAGTATTTGAGGCTATTCGGAATGATATTTGGGTTAATCCATCCCCGTATCTCCTTACTGTAAATTTTTATTTGTGTTTGATAGGTTCAGGATGGCTTGTCTGGCGAGGGATTGGGGGATGATATCTGTGGTTCTGATGATTAAATGACGTGATTTTTATTGGGTTGATACTTTCTTTCTTTTATTTCTGTTCAGAATTAAACTTTGCGGAAAATTAAATAAAATTTTAATTTAACAGATATGGTTAACCATCGATGAATAGTTACTTTTTGTTGGATAAATAATTTATTATTAAATTTAGTATTGTTGTAAATGTGGCAAACCTTTTTATAATAATAAATTAATTGTTGCTATAAAAACGAGAATATGGAATTGGGTGATGAAGGCAATCACGTCTCCTCACTAAAAGACGAAGAAATGACAAAATCATCTGAGGACTTAAGTTTGGACGTACATGTTCCCGAGGATTCTCTCACTTCCTCTACATGTGGGGACTTGAATATTGCTGATGACCCATACAACGATGCTATCGAATATATTGAGAGAAAAGATATTGTACGACTCCTCCATGATATTACTACCGATATTGTGTTTATGCGACCAGACGACCCTTTAGAGTTTATTCTTGAAAAACTAAACACTTTAAGCTAATTATTAATTTTTTGATTAATAATATAATATTTATATACTTTTTATTAAAGTAATAAAATAAGTTTTCTAAATACGCATTTTTAATATTTGCAGTTATGGTTGTTGCCTACGATCATTTGTTAAAAATACTTTTAATCGGAGATTCAAGTAAGGGCATATACTTAACTCATATACATAAAGACGTAAAAATATTTTTATAGATGTCGGCAAGACGTCGCTACTGACCAAATACGCCACTGGGACCACTCCGGGTAATTAGGAAAAGCGATTAATTAATTTAATTTCCATATTTTTATTTCCGGTATATTTAATGCGCCCATAATCAATGCATTCTTAAATAATACTCATTCTCCTTAACGAATATAAATCAGTTTTATTCAACTAATATTTGATTTTTTATTTTAACAACCCAGGAAATCAAATGAGCACAATCGGAGTGGATTTTAAAATCAGGACTTTTGAATTAGACGGAATCAAAATTAAAATGCAAATTTGGGACACGGCTGGACAAGATCGGTTTCGAGCAATAACCTCGTCGTTAGTCCCCGAGTTGTATCCCAGGTACTATCGAGGGGCCGACGGGGTCATTATTGTGTATGCAGTAAACAATCGACAAAGTTTTGATGCCCTCCAAAAGTGGATTCAAGAAAAAAACAAGAATTGTGATTCTAATCATGTGTCTACAATGCTAGGTTTGATTACTTTTTATAAAAACAAGTTTCTAACAAAAACGACCTCAAGGAAGGCGTCGTGGTTACCAACGAGGAAGGAATTGAATTTGCCAACAGAAACAACATGGAATATGAGGCTGTTTCTGCCTTTGAAGGCGACGTGGAGATTGTATGAAGTGCATTAGTTTATGTGTTTAGGTGTTTATGCGAATTGCCCGGTCTGTTTTGGCTCTGAAGGTTGAGCAGCCGACTAAAGAAGTCATTTCTTCAGGAAAGAAACTTAAAAACTTAAAGAGTATCAAAAAAAGTTGTTCTTGCTCTTGAAATGATTTCATTTGACAATTAATGACTTTTTAAAATTAATTTACCATAAAAGTAGGTTTTTACAATTGCGGGTTCCTTTAAAATTGTAATTTGGTATTTACAGATAAAGACGAAATCAACGTGGTTATTATCATGTTTAGTTTATACACGCATTCGTCATAATTTACCGATTTTATTAATCCACTTAACCGAATAACTGAAATCTGGAATTGGCAACAAAAATGATTGGTACGCCAAGAAATTTAAAAACGTTCCCATTTCTGATTTTAAAATATTAGTACGATTTTTTTCACATTTTAAACTTTAATATTTGTTAGGGGACATTTTTATTTATTAAAAAGAAACTAATTAACTAAGTAATTTTACTAACTAAGTCCAGAGCCTTCGAAGTGAGCAGAAGGCGGCACTCCACGCACCTCCTCCCCTTCTTCCTCCCTCTCTGGCACTGTAGACTTCGAGAAGGTGCAGTCCAGCGCCTCTTGCTGACTAAACGTCAGGAAAGGGCTGGATCGGCGAGCATCAAACGAGACACTCTCCAGAGTCCTCTAAGAACAGTTGACTGTATATAAGCCTGTAGAGACTTATCTACATCCAACTGTCTTAAGTACCGCTTGTGGTATTTGGTGACCAGTCCATCCCATGTCATCACACACGGGATGACATGGACTTTGCACTGGTGCATCAGTCCTAGCTCGTTTGCAAAGAGGTCATACTTCCTCCTTTTCTCCACTTCCACTATCTGCAAACGGTCTAGGCACGTGATGCCCACCTCCACGATAACAATCTCCCCGGTGACCTTATCGTGGACCACAATGTCGGGTCTGTTGTGCTGGACAACAATCGAGGTGCGTATGGGGGTATCCACCTTAATGCACACCCGCGAGTTCTCACACACCGATTGAACTCGATGGGTTCGCAACTTTCTGGACCGCCTCAAGCCATACTTATTGCAGAGCAAAAGATGGAGGGACCTCACCACCTCGTTATGCCTCCATGTGTAATCATGGTAAAGCATACTCCCGCACTTCGTGGCTAAATGGTCAACGGTCATTGCCTTACTCTTACAGTGGTTACACTGTTTCCGTTGACCATAAAAAAAAAAGTTTCTATCCTGCAAATATGAGAACAACCCTTCTGATCGGGGAGAGTTATTCCCATATTTCAGCCACGTAGATGACGACGATACGTCAATGTGCGGGTTGTCCAGGCTGCTAAAGAGAGTCTTGTGAAGGACTTTTAAGTTGATCTTTTTAATTAAAGACTCCTTTTGAAGTTTGATCAACTCCTTCACATTAACTTGGGTAGCACCTAGACCATACTTAGCCGACACATAGCCTTTTATGGTCCCTAGGTGTGTACCACGCGCTTTTTCAGCAGCAAGGATGGCAGCCTTCCTTTGGGATACACTCGACCCACTCCACAAGGTGTCGTGCATCTTAGTAAGAATTCGCTCACTTAAGTGTACGATGTTACTCAGTCCACGTCCTAGCTGCCCGCGAGACAAGTACAATCTCTCCTTATTGCTTGCCAACACGTGGACATGATTCTCTCGGAGTACTCTTCGGACAATAAGGTCCATTTCATCGTACTCACTCGGCTCGAATTCGATCAGGCCAACGTAGTAGTTTAGCAATGAGATGGCATACTCGTTCAAGGCATGAAATAAGTTCCGTGCATTAAGCCGAGTCTTACATAACATTGCCGCCCTACTACGCACACCCTCCACTACACACTTTCTCGTTTCGGGTGTGATTAATGAGGCTGGACTCTCAAACACACACAAGATACTTATATCCTTGGTGTTCCTCCAAGACTTTGACTAGGTCACCACACACAGGGGTGTTAGTCGCCGACTTGTTGTAGTTGAGCTCCAACCCCACGGCCTTCATGAAACCTTTCAGGACTTTACCCATTGAGTGAAGGATCTCTGAAGACCGAGCGAACAGCTTAATGTCGTCTATGAACATGAGATGGTTGGTGCTAAAACACCCTCCTTCATGTTCGATCGACATTTGTTCGAATTGGGCAGTGAGGACTCTACTCAGCGGTTCTAGGCAGAGGACGAACAGCAGCGGAGACATGCTGTCGCCCTGTAATATGCCCCTCTCTAGTTTCACCTCGCCTATATCGCATTTGTTGTAATTTAGATGGACGTTCCACCTGTCCATCACAGTTGCAACAAATTTGATAAACCACATTGGCAACTTAAGCCTTCGCAGACACTCAACGAGGTAGGCATGATCAACCGAGTCATATGCCTTCTTCACATCCACCCACATTGACACTAGTGAGTTTCCGTGGGCTCTCGCGAGGCATTTGTTGATCAGTGCCTGCTCCTTAGCTCCCTGGCAATCCCGCCGAGTACCTAACTGGTTCTCGGACAGAATCCCATTCACCTCCACGAAATTTCTGACCTCAGTAGCCACCACCTTAGTCATCAACTTGTACAGGTTGGGCATACAGGTTATCGGACGATAATCTGTCGGAGCGGAAGGGTTATCTACTTTAGGGATCAAATAAGTGACCCCAGTACATAACCACTCTGGAATCGAGCCAGGGTCTAGTGTAAACTGTTCGATTGCTCGACACATGCAATCATGGATAGGTTTGCAATTTTTAATAAAGAAATTATACACTTTATCGACCCCAGGTGTCTTCCAGTCAGAGAGACGGGGTACTGCTTCATCGAACTTCTTGCGGATGTCAGGGACACCACAAGACTCGGTCATCAAGGGAGCATCGGGTCCACAAAACGGAAACGACACACCCTTGCGAGGACGTGCTTTCCACATACTCCCCCATGTGTCAAGCATTTCGGCCTTTTGCTGGGTACCCTCCTTCGTCTCTCCGTGCAACCGACGATAGAACGACCTGCGATTAAATTCAAACAGGTTGTTCTCCGCCTGCGCTGACACCGAGACTCATGAGTTGAGAGCTTCTTCTGATAAACGAGAATCAGCTCCTCCCTCTCTGCCCGGACACGCCTCAACTCGTTGAGGTCCCATTTGGCAGCTCGTTCCCGACGAAGTAAAGTACGCACCAAGGGGGGAGTCTTGCCCTTGACCCCATTGCTCACATTCAAAATGTGCCCAGTCAGCGCTTCCAGCTCGGCTTTCCTTGCGGCTACTTTTGCGGCAATGTTTTCTCTCCATCTACTCTTTGGGGCAGGCCTCTGAGTGATTTCATCATAGGTTGTCTGTGCCGAGTACAAATAAAGAGAAATCTCGTCCATTGTCTCCGGAGGCTCACGCACGATCGCGTAAGCTATGGCACGATTGATGCAACCCATCACGTCACTTCTGAGTTGCCCACGAGGTATCTTTCGGTCACTCTGCGGTCCGCAAGGGGGACAACACGATTCGCAGAGATATGCCACTAAATAATATCCTTAACCTGCAAGAGTAGCGATAACTCACTACTCTGGTGCTCGTGTTGTTCAGAACACGGGGGGCATCCTGACGGCGTAACCGCAGCGGCAGTCCTCCCCCGCGAGCCAGGAGGAGGGGTCTTGGCCAGCTTCTTCAGTGCATCTAACGATAGGTTCGAGCTAAAGCGTCGATTGAAACACTGAAGCAGGGTAGGCCACCCATTTCTGGGCATCCTGGAAGCTCTTCCCAACACTTGGAAAGGGCGGATTTAACCCAGTCCTCCCGGGTCGTGCACTCGATCCGGCGATATCGTGTTTTAGCGTCTTAAAATCATAAGGGACCAATTTTGATTAGAAATCGCAAATAAATTAATATTATTATATTATTTTTTAAAAATTATTATAATTATCAAAATAATTATTATCTGCAACGCTTTAACAGTATTTTTGAATGATGTCTCGTGGAAGGCCGTCTGCATCGACTATTATTGTTAATAATACTCAACCAACATATGATTTGTTACTATTTGAATTGAATCACCGAGATTTTGTGGAAATAACAATGACCACGCAAGATACGGTCAATTGGTTGGCTCAATATCAGCTAATCAAAAATTCGATGAAATACGAAAACTGCAGCACGGATTGCCGTCTTCTTTCAGACAAATCCCAACTCGACAAATTAAAATGGAAATGTAAAACATGCAATTTCTCAAAATCGATTCGAGATGGCAGCTTTTTCTCACATAGTCATTTTGAATTGAAGCAAATTTTGGACTATATCTATTTTTGGGCACTCAATTCAGAAACGATTATCTGCAGCAAAGAAATCTCGATCAGACTTTAAAAAAACATCGATTATCTGTACGGATTATTGGCCAGCCTACAATCGAATCGAATTGCTAGGATATTCCGATCATTTAAGAGTCAACCACAGCCGCAATTTTATTGACCAGAACAATCGCTCCACACATAAGCAGGGAATCGAGTCATTGTGGTCTCACGCCAAGAAAAAGCTAAAAAGGATGAATGGAACATCCCGTGTTCTTTTTAATTCTTATCTGGCGGAATTTGAACGGCGGTGGAGAAATGATACGTATCCCTGTGGAGGCGGGAATGCATTTATTAAAATGTTAATAA
Source organism: Octopus sinensis (assembly GCF_006345805.1). Taxonomy (NCBI): domain Eukaryota; kingdom Metazoa; phylum Mollusca; class Cephalopoda; order Octopoda; family Octopodidae; genus Octopus; species Octopus sinensis. Next base: position 60,511 of record NW_021833028.1, read on the forward strand.
CTATTAATTCTCAGTATCCTTTGTCTTAATAATTCGAGTTTTTCACTGTTTTCATGTTTTACTAAGTTGCTGTAAAAATGTAGTTTTAAAAAAATTTAAATTTAGGGTTGCCACAGTATTGTACATATAAATTTAATTATAATAATTTTTAAAAAATAATATAATAATATTAATTTATTTGCGATTTCTAATCAAAATTGGTCCCTTATGATTTTAAGACGCTAAAACACGATATCGCCCTCGATCCCTTCAGCAATGGCAAAGACGATGTTCTTGCCATCGGACGTCTGTCTCTCCGATGCGGTTATCCATCTGCTCTAGGTATATTATTATTAATAATATTGTTAGTTTCTTGTTGTCCAGGTAGAGCACACATCGAGATAGTAGCACGTTGCATAACAGACTCTAATATTTGTTAGTAAATAGTTACAAAACAAAAGTTAGGTTTTTAAAAGTAACAAAATCATTTAGTCTTAAAAATCAAGAAATCAGTAAGTTCATAAGTAAATCGGATTTGACGACATATTTAATCGTCTATCTTATTTCTGGATTTTATTTGTAATGGAAAAATTCGTTTACTTCAAAGATACTCAATGGCATCATTCTGTCATTAAATATCTCAACTTTTTTATAGCCGCCGAGCCGGGCTCAGCAAACTGCCGAATATCTTAGCTATGAAACCAAATTTAAAAATTTTTAGAATATAAAAATTTGCAAGTACCAGATTTTCTAAATATGAAGAATTTAATGCCAAGAAAAATCTGTCATTAAGATGATTTTATTGACTATTAACAGGATTTTATTTGATGGTTTTCAATACTTTGTCAGCTGAAGATTAAAATTAGATGATTTTTCAGGTCCAAAAATCTCAGTCCTGCTGAATTGATGAGTTCAATTGATGAGTATTCCAATAAACTATATTTTATGATTTTTATTAATCCTTTCAATTTCTCATAAATTCGTTAGAATGGCACTGTCATCATAGTTAACATATAAATCATCATTTTTACTCGTATTTTGATCATAGGTAATTTGTTGGTGTTATGATAATTGTGGAAATCGGTTGTAAAAGATTCCGTTTTGCTCACAGCAAAAATATTTACGATGGGTAATTCATAATGATAAAAACCTGTGAATCATTTTTAGCATTCTACGAATTTAAAATTTTGAATACATACAGTGCCTGACAAAAAAAATGGATTTGTAATAAATCGACTTTTTTTAAAAATAAATTATAATTTAATTTTCTTACATCATTCTTGGCAAAATTAGAATTATTTTTTTAATTTTTAAAATTATTTTTGGCTTTTAGAATTTATTTTAAAGCAGAATTTAAATTTGCCGGACAAAAATTGGATTTTTTTATTTTAATGAAACAAATTAAAATTTAATAAGTTAAAATCCCTCCACGTGCTTCATAAACTTCCAAACTTCTTTTTTTCATTGATATAACTAAATTTTCTAGGATTTTTTCGGTATTGATTCCCATATCACAACTAATTTTGTCTCCAAATCTTTCAAGTTTTTCGGCGGTTTTTGCAATAATTTTCTCTTTATCATTGCCCAAACATACTCAATTGGATTAAGGTCAGGTGATTGAGACGGCCAATTAAGAATTTTATATTTTCTATCGCATATAAATTCTTTAACTACTCGAGAACTGTGGCATGAAGCATTATCTTGTTGAAAAATACATGAGTTTAACCCCCTTTTTAGAGCTGATTGCTCCAGATTATTAGACAAAATGTTTAAATAATAAGCACTGTTCATTTTTCCATTTATAATAACAACATTAACGACGCCTTCATATGAGAAACATCCCCAAACAATTAACTTTCCTCCACAATACTCAACAGTAGGTACGATATTGGACTTTTCATAGGCAGTACCGTTTTTTTGATGTTATAGATCCTTATTTTGCTGTTATAGACCTCAAAACATGACTCATCGGAGAAGATGACTTTCTTCCATTCGTAGTCAGATATGGCTAAAAACTTTTTCGCAATTAACCATATGGATTCGATGTTTTTTGATGTTAAAAGAGGTTTGTGTTTTGCAACTCGGGCAGGTAATCCAAATGAATTTAGTATACGACCAATTGTTCTGGGAGATACGTCCACATTAAATTGAGTTTTTGTTATTTCAGAAAAAGACACAGCAGAAATTGAGGGTTCATCTCTCGAGATTAATTGTATTGTGTTTTTTTGATCTGAAGAGAGTTTCGGTAAACGTCCAGATTTAATTTTTCGCGTAGTGATGCCTTTTTTAAAAAATTTTCTTGTCACAAATCCCACGGTTGATCTGGGAATTTTCAGTATTTTAGATATCTCTTTAATTGTTTTTCCTGAAGACTAATATCCAATTATTACTCCTGTTGTAAAATCAGATAAATGGATTTTTGAATTACGCTTCATTTATACGAAAATCCATTTTTTTGTCCAAATCCAATTTTTTTTGTCCGGCAAATTTTAAAATCTGCTTTAAAATTAAATTCTAAAAGCCAAAAATAATTTTAAAAATTAAAAAAATAATTCTAATTTTTCCAAGAATGATGAAAGAAAATTAAATTATAATTTATTTTTAAAAAAAGTCGATTTATTACAAATCCAATTTTTTTTGTCAGGCACTGTAGAATCAAGTCAATTCCGAGTAGCATTTTCAAATTTAGAAAAATTAAAAAAATCAACTTCTCTTAAATTGATAAGCGTATGTTTATTAATGATAATTTAGTTAGTATTATGTTTATGATAAATATGTAGCCTGGCGGATTGCCAAATTGTTTCCCCGGATAATGGCGATCGAGAACCGTTGCATTAGCCAGTCCGCCTCCCGAGGATCATGGGTGCGCATTGAGATTTTGGCTCCGAGCTTGCGAAGGAACTTTTCAGTTTTTGGACCGAGAGCACCCGACGTCTCCGCCGCGATCGGCACCACGGAAAACTTCTCTAAGAGGGCAGAATATTTTGATAGCTTTAAATCTTCAGCCTTATTAGCTGCAGATTTAGCCTCCAGAGCACACGAAGTTAAGTGAGAAGCAGAAAGGTGTCCCAGCAGGTTGCATCCCATACGAGGCCTTTTCCGCCTTCAAAGGGGAAAGGGTCATCTCTTAAATTGTATTTGTAAAAAGTTTTAATACAATAAATAATCTTAGTTATTAGTAGGGCAACCAAAAGTCATATAATGCTTATCACAAAATAAGGTCATTTTGTGTTTGTTTATATTAATTAAATATTTTAATTATATTTTTTAACTATTTAAACACTTATTAATAGGTCATAATAGGTCACTAATCGGGAATCTGATCTCGAGAAGACGGAGAGAGCCTCGGGAGAAGCAATGGTTGTTCCAAAGAATATCCATTGCGATCCTGAGGGGCAACGTCTTCTCGATCATCAGCAGCTTAAGATTATGATAATCATTTTCGCTCATTTGTTTTCTTGCTTCATAGGTCATATAAGTCATATTCAATAATAAAGTCATATTATAAAAATAAAGTCATATTCAAATTTTTGTATATTTTAATGAATTAGATTAATATTTATTTTTTTTAAATATAAATATTAAATAATAATATTTGAATTATTTTTTTATAACTTGAGATATAATCGGTTTTTTGTTGAGTGAGATAAAGGTTTTTTATAAAAAAAGGTATATTAATAGATGCCTAAATCAAAAAAATCTAATGAATTCAAACTCTCTAAAATATTAAATAAATATCCGCACGAATTTACGAGAAGTACTAATGGGAGACTTAATTGCAAGTTCTGTTGTGTTCCGGTAAACTTTTCAAAAAGTTTTAACGTGGAACAACACAGACAGACGGAAATGCATAAAAAAGAAGTAAAACACACGACTTGCGTTAATCGAAATTGATTGCAATTCCAAATGATTTTTGTTTTAAATTGGTTTCGATGATGACGGGCGTGAATATCCCTCTTTATAAGATTCGTCACAATCTTTTTCTAAGTTTTTCGACGATTTGGGATTCTCTGTTCCATCAGAAACCCATTGTCGCAAATTGGTATATGATAAATATCTTCTAAATTTTGAACGAATAAAAAATCTTATTTTAAATTTGAAAATATTTTTGATTGTTGATGAAACCCAAATTTCAAATAATAAATTTGTGAATGTTTTGGGGGACTATTTGTAATCCATCGAAAATTTATCTATTAAATTGCATTTCTGTTGAAATATGTAATGCTTCAGTTATTTGCCAGATAATCGATGAAACTTTAAAGGATGTTAACGTCAAACGATTTAATTTTGTTTTATTGGTTACCGACGCTGAATCATGCATGATATCTGCTGCAGAAACATTGTCAATTATGTATAACAATGTTATACACATCACTTGTTTTGCTCATCTTTTACATAATTGTGCCTTAAAAATTAGTACACACTATGGGGATATTAATAATCTGATTGCCACGATGAAAACTGCATTGCTCAACAAAATCTCGAAGAGATCTTTTTGACAATATAGAATTACCACCTGAAGTAATAATTACAAGATGGGGAACCTGGCTTAGTGCTGCCTTTTACTAAAAAAATGCATACAGTTTGCACTATAGTTTCTGGTCCTGAATTTAACAAAAAAGGGAAAATCTTAGATAAAGTAAAAACTGCTTTAAATTCAATTAATTTGGAAAGAAACCTTGCATTGATAAAATCATGTTATAGTGACATATTAGATCAATTACATCAATGCCAAGAAACTTTTTTTTACCATTGAGGATGCCGTTAAATTTATTAATGTGATAAATTTTGGGGATTATCCATGTGGAATATCTAAATATTTCCGTAAAAGAATAGATAAAAATCGATTAAAAGAAATTTATACTGCTAAGATTGATAATTGTTCACCAGAAATTTGTTCGATATTATGGAAATGTCCAGCAACAACTATTTCCATTGAAAGAAGTTCTTCTATGCTTCAAAAGATGTTGGAGAAGAATAGAAACTTTAAACATGATAACATTAAATATTACTTTTCGTTATATTACAATAAATTTGAGTGATTAGTTCTCAATATAAGCCTTATTAAAACTTTATTAATACATAAAAATAAAAATTTATTAGGTCATATTAAGGGCATATATTTTTTCGTTTAAGGTCATATAAGTCATATTTTTTTTTTTTTTTTTTTTTTTGTTGATAATCATTTAATTTATACAACCAAGACAAAAATTACAGATAGCTAAGTTAGTTAAAGGCCTCACGAGACACCCGACCAGCCGCGCGAATGGCGAAGACGTTCCCTCGGATCACAGCAATCGACAGACGTTCCAGGAGCCAAGAAAACTCTCTTGGATCGTGACTAGTCCTTGAAATCCGTCGACCGAGCGAGCGAAGGAAGCGGAGTGTCTTGGGAATTTATCGGTCATATTTTATCGGTCATATTTGAAATTTTTTAGGTCATATTTGCGGTTGCCCTAGTTATTAGTTAAATTATGCAAGAATTAGTCTAAATCTTTGATAATATCTCCCCTTCTTCTAGAACAGGGGTCGGCAAATCGCGGCCCGCGGGCCAAATTAGGCCCAGGAAGATTTAAAAATGACCCGCGAACAAATTTTATAATACTAAGGGAAATTGGCCCGCCGACGACAAATTTTTCGAACTAACATTGCCCGCGGGCAAATTTAGTAAAGTACTAGACTTTTAGTAATATAGATTTATACATACATTTTATCTATTATTAGAAATTAAATAAATTTATAAACGTGTTAATAATTTTGTGTGGTGAATTTGAATGCCGAATTGTTAGAAAAGAACTAAAGATCTTCAAACCCGTACGTTTAATCCAGATTGGACTCATGAATATTTCTTTATTGAGGATTATGGAAAACCTATATGCTTAATATGTTTCGAAAAAGTTGCTGTCAAAAAACTTTATAACATCAAGCGACATTATGAAACTCGACATTACGAAAAATTCAGCAAGTTTACAGGAGAATCTCGCTTAAAGGAAATTAAGAGACTCGAACAAAATTACCAAAAGCAAACAACATTTTTTTTATAATTTGAGTTGTGAAAAAGATGATATCACACGTACAAGTTACGAAATTTCAAAGATAATTTCGAAAGTGACAGGAACCGACGTTTTCTTGCATTTAATGCAACTTTTAACAGAATTAAATCTTCCACTTTCAAAATTAGTTGGAATGACAACAGACGGGGCTCCATCTATGGTTGGGAACAAAAAGGGAACTATCACATTACTCCAAAATGAAATGGAAAAATTTGGAATTGAGCACAATTTGGTTAAGATTCACTGTATTGTTCATCAAGAGACGTTGGTTGCCAAATCAGTCAGGTTACGTGAGACAGTTAATGCAGTAAATTTTATTTTATCCCGCGGCTTGAATCATCGGCAGTTCAGGCAATTTTTAATCGACACTTAAGCAGCAGAATATGGGGATCTTTTATATTTTTGTAATGTCAGATGGCTTAGTAGAGGATATACGGGAAGATGTTATAATTTTTCTTGAAGAAAAGAATTATGATGCTTCATATTTCCGAAATACTGATAATATTTCCAAATTGGCATTTTTTGTAGACATAACTTCACATCTAAATGACTTAAATTTGAAACTGCAGGGAAGTAATAAATTTATACACCAAATGTATGCCGAAATCACTGCTTTTGAAAATAAATTGAAGTTGTGGGAATTACAGTTACAAAAAGGAAACATGACGCATTTTGTGAATTTTCTTTCTACAAATCCGACTGATGTTCCGGAATATGCAAACATAGTTATGGAATTGAGATCAGAATTTTCATCACGTTTTTTAGATTTAAGAGTAAAATGCGCATATATAATTTTTTAGGCTCATAAAAATCTTTTCAACATTTTTTCAATCCCATTTGATGTTGAAACTGAGACAGTACCAGGGTGTTATCAAATGGAATTACTTGAAATTCAATGCGACAGTACACTTAAATCAAAATATTTTTCTGAAATGGATATTTTGAGCTTCTACAAAAATTTTGTATGTGTCAAAAAATATCCGCAATTAACCGACAATGCTATGAAAATGGCTTGTATATTTGGAAGCACATTTTTATGTGAACAGTTATTCTCTAAAATGAATAATGTAAAAAATTGTCTGAAAACGAGGATTACCGACTCACATCTTAACGATATATTACGTTTAGCAACTAGTCAGATTAATGAGTAAAATAAATTCACTTCTTTATAATCATTTTTAACTGATAAATTTTTATTTCGCAAGAAAGTTGAAAAAAAAAACTTGATAAAGAAAGATCGCAATGTGCAAGCGTTGCCTTATTTTTGTGACCGATAAGGATTTTTTCTCGTTTGGCCCGGATCGCATACAAAAATAAAATTTTGGCCCGCGAAGACAAAAATCCTGCCGACCCCTGTTCTAGAATAAGACTTTGTTGCCATCTCCTTTTTCTCTGAAATTTCTTCGTCAGAGGGAATCATTATATCTATGTTAGAATTCTATGCAATGTCCCCACAACATGCCAGTTTCACAAGTTATTCGGAAACTGAGGCGTGCTTCTAATCAGATACCTTCATCCGTTGTTTGTATTCGATTAGCATGCCTTCAAAAGTCATTTTCATCACATCTGATTGAATACAAGTTGTTACTTTAATAGATAATTATTGTGACATTTCGGGATAAATCCGTTCCAGGTCATAGGAATTGCATTTTATTCCCAGTAGTAAAAAAGTGCAAGTTTACTTTCAAACAGATAAATTTCGAAAACTTCAATATGTTAGTCAAACCACGCATCAATTCTGAATGTAACATTTTGTGTCGCAGATATTGACTTATCAGAATTCCCTTCTTGCTTTCTTTGCATAATAAATTTTCTAACTTTATTGTGTGTTCAAAGGCATTCATTTGCAGTATTTTAATACATACATTGAGTAGCAAAATGGTCAATCGTTTTTCTATTTTTTGCGAAAATCCATGAGACGAAATAAATTTCTATCTCATATCAGAGAGTCAATTTAAGAACATGGAGTTAAGAATTCCGAGAGGACAATCAAATAAATAAAATAAGAAACCAAAAGCCTGGGATATATTTAATCATTACAAAAAACAACAAAAACACCAATAATGTGTAACTTGTCCGATTTCAAAATTTTTTTCAATCCAAGCGCTCGCTGTTTTGATCTTCTTAGTTAATGCACAAGGAGAAGCATAAATAATGTCACGAATAGCACGAACGGATTATTAATCGCTAATTCAATCAATACATCATATTGAAGATTTTTTTTTTTTTTTAATAAAAATCAATTTAATTAAAATGGGGAATAAGTTATACACGAATTAATAAAGAGCCTGGAGGTCAGCTCAAAGTCGCCGCACTGCGTATCGAGTGGCAGTTTCCGCGGAGCACTGCGACCGAGATTCGGTGGGAGAGCCAGCTCGTCTCCCTCCGGTCGTTGGTCTTCTTGGCGATTCTCCTGGCAATGTCGGCAAGAAGGCGAGTCGCAGACCTGCCGACAATTCCAGATGTTTCGAAGGCGAGGGGGACAAACTTGTAAGAGTCCGAAATATTTCCATACTTCGACCTCTTAGCCTCCTCAGCCTGAGCACTGGCGGAACCCGGGTTAGTGATGGACTTGAGTAACACCGACGCGGAGAACGAGTCAACACAAGTTGCGTCCCAAATCAGGGACTTGCCTTCCCTGAAAGGGAAGGTAGTCATCCCGTCAGGACGCTTTCCATCACTCCGGCAGAGACCGACTGGCTCTAGAGTGGAGGGAACCTGCCGACTCTAGAGCCCTTTTCACGACGTCATTGAGGTGATGTGGCGAGGAATTCTGCCAGCACTCTTCTTGCACGAGAGGGCGTGCAAACCGTTCGGAGAGATCGTGGACCCGCACCGGCATGGGTGGGGCCTTTCTTTTTGGGGGTATATTGAAAATAGCCTTTCTTTTTGGGGGTATGTTTTCGAACTTCCCTGAGATTTGTTTTAATTTCCTAATTTACTCTCCGAATACTTCACATTGTAAATACTCAAAGACAAGACTTTAAAAGCACTCCAAATTCTCCAAATCTTTTATTCGCGAAATACTTAATCTGAGATAGCTATATAGCCTCAGAAACACAATTGCCGTCCATATAAAGGAATGTAAGTATGTTAGGACGAAATATGTCAATATTAGTTATTGTGCCGTCATTCAATCGCAGGAATGACAGCCCGCTTCAACCTAAAGACGCCTAAACATTTCAGTTCATTAACAAACAAAAAAAAGGCCGTTTTAAAATAAATTCAAAATAAACTTTTAAACATTTTGATCAATTTAGAAAGCGAATATTTAACAGATTTGTATGGACCAGCCGTCACCAATCCCTTGACTGTCTGCGAAAGACTGGCCCGGGAGACAATAGCCTTTATAGAGCTCACAATCATCTGACGTGAAGGCTGATGAGCCAAAGTCAACAAAACTTCCTCCATGTCGGGATACTTCTGGTCGACATTCATTCTGTGCCACAACTCCAACTGCAGATTTTTAGGCAAATGATTCAAATGATGAAGTCTGGAGGAATACACGTGCTGTTGCTCGAAAATCCCCTCTTTTTGATGCCAGCACAAATGTCCTTCAAATCCATTTATAAGTGGACCGTAAAGATCTCGAAAATTCTGAATATGCCCACGAAAAATGTTTTTTATTTTATTTTTATCTTCTCCAAACTAAATAATAAATAAATAATTAAATTACAATTAATCTAAAATCGCCACTATAAGACAACCAAATAATCATGCTGAACAAATCCTCTTCACTAAACGACTCAGGAAGGAGAAGAAGCGCAGTATGCAAAGCAGAAGAAAGATTACTGTGCAAAGCAGTCTTTAAATCCTCAGGAAAAACATCCTTCAAAGCCCAAACAGGCTTTTGTAGTCTACTCCTGTTATAGACCACGTGACCTTCCACTGGCATAAAGGCAATCCCAGTCATACAAGTCGGAGATCAGGTCCTCGGATGTGATGACTCCATATTTGTAGTATAATCCTTCGTGGGGGATCAGAGTATTGTAGAACATCTTTGAGCCATGTTTACGTTGGAGATTGGCTAGTTTGGAGGGGCCTGCGAGACTGCAGAGGGAATAATGTTTAGGATTTGTTCTGAGGTTGGAGGTGTGGAAGAGGACTGCGTCTTGTACTACGACTATGAGGTCAATCATTTTGGATTGTTGAGGAAGTATCCCAGATCCGTAGGCGAATGCCATTGTTATTGGATCAGGGAGAGTAGATAGGAAACCACGACACTTCTCAAGTGTCATGTGTAAAATCTATTAAATTTAAATTATTATTTTTTTCAACTTTTTTTATTATTATTAATAATTTATACAATTAAAAAAAATCTAGCTATTAGGTACCAGATTCTAACCTTAACGTACAAGTCATGTCTTCTACCTTTTTGTGTTTTGGATATGAAATTTGTAGACATTTAGAAACTCTTGCAATAATCCTCGTAACTAGCTTGAATGAATCCAAACGAAGGAAAAAGTAAAGAACTCAATAGAACAAGTAACCAGGAAGAAAAATCCAAAAAAGAGTGCATTCACAGTTTCCTAGAAATCTTAGCAAAACAAATGTGAAAATGGCACAAAACAATCAAGGAATGTCTCATTTTTATAAAACATGTCGATTTGATTATTCCGCAAATAATGTTGAGAACCCACGGTAAATATACGTGGGATATGGCTCAGGATCCTCTGTTGGCTAATCAGCAAAACACGTTTTGAGAGAATGTCTCATCTGGAAAAACAGATAGACTAAAAGCATGAGTTTAAATAATAATTATAATCTAAGTAAAAGTTTAATTTTAAACTACTGTTTTTTGAATTGATTATAATTGTGGTTGTGTTATGGAAGTTGCTTCAGACATTCCGACATTTCATTTCAACGGACTAGAAAATACCGAACGCCCTCCAATCGCGGAAATTAATAAAATCTTCAAAACCAAAATCCTACATGGAACAACCACCATGGCTTTCAAATACAAAGACGGCGTGATAGTGGCTACTGATTCCCGGGCAACTGCTGGAGCAACAATCGGTATTTTCTGATTATAACTCTCAGGGTCCCAAACGGTGAAAAAAGTAATTCCGGTGACTCCCAACGTTATTGCCACTATGGCCGGAGGGGCTGCCGACTGTCAATTCTGGCTAAGAATAATGACTTCTAAGGCTCAGTAAGTTAAAAATCTCAACCCAATCAATCATAGAGCATACAGGATCCGACATAACAGAGAAATGTCAGTTGCGGCGATTTCATTAATGCTGGCCAACTCTTTGTATCAATATAAGGGGTATGGACTCAGCATGGTAGTTTTGGGCATGGAGACTGAGTAGGGGTCGACGATTGTGGGGTATGATAAGACTGGATTCCATATTTACATGGTGGAGGACAGTGGACTGAGATTGGAGGTCGATATGGGCGGATATGGCTCAGGATCTCCGTATGCTTATTCTGTGATGGACAATAAGTACAAGAGGACGGATCTCCCCTTTGAGGATGCTGTCCAATTGGCGAAGGAGGCTATTTCGAATGCCACCAAATTCGATACGATGAGTGGAGGACATGCCAATATTTATTGTGTCACCAAAGATGGCTATCGACAACTTTGCTTTACTGATGTCGATGACTTATATGCCCAGGGGTTCTAATTTTACTTTTGTTTTGGGTTTTTTGATTTGATTAAACTTTTTTTTGGCCATTCTAAGCGAACAATTTTTAAACCAAAAGTTGGAATTACGAAGCTATTAGTGCATTGCTTAGTGCATTACGTTTGGTTGTACCTGATGGCACGAACCGTCTCAATGGCCATGCCACGTATAAATACATTATTTAAATTTGTTGTTTGTAACTCTCGTGAATTCTTTAATCGCGTCAGAACTGTTGTAGAATTGTTTCGGGTTTTACAAGCATTGAACTTTCGCTTAATTTCCCAAAAATGTGAACTTATAAACATTTCAGTTGCGCATGTTCAATGTAATAAATAATTTACTCTCGGTCAAGATCACCGGGACCCGGTTGACCGTTCCGTAGATCTTGTTTGTTTAGATTCCCCACTCCTGGAATGCATCAATAACATTCAGGCATGACTATCTGTTTCAAATAATAAAATACAAATATGAATTTAGTTTCACCAAACAAGAAAATGGTTATTGACGAATAGCCACGGCACTACTAATGACTCTGACCAAAAAGACTTGTTCTGCTCGAGGGATTGATAACAATTTTGTTAATAAATGATAAACAAAACTATATAAATTATTAATTTAGTGGATATTAATAGATTAATAAGTGTATTCTAATTATCTTCTTCCTCACATAAGTCAATTTTACAACTGAAAATGTCGATTGTCTTCTGCCTGCTCACAATATTCTAATTTTAATCAAAATAAACAGATTGACCTTCGCAGTTGCATTCTCGAGATATGTTTTGATTAGATCACGTGCCGACTCTACAAAATCCTCAGATTTGTCATATGCAGGTAAGATTAATTGCTCATCCAAGTCCATCTCCTGGTTAAATTCTACAAATTTCTCATGTCCCAGCTTAAAGTAACTAAATAATCTTCCAAACCAATATTTGAGGTGAATGGAAAAAATAAGAAGGGAGATATGAAGCGAGGGTCGTAACAGAATGAGCGTAAATATCAGCGAACCTCTGAACCTGATGAAAAAAGTAGCTATGCAATGACCCTGAAATGATCCCAAAAATACAACCTGACCGAAATGCGCTTCCAAAAATTCCGTATTGGGCATCAATCATTTGACTAAGGGACTAAAATGAGCCATTTTCCCATTACCTTGTAGGCAGATGATGCCCAGATTGCTATATTTTTATCTTCGTGTTTAGAGTGACTATGAATGAACTAAACGTGGTACAATGTATTTTTTTGAATTTGGTCGAGTCCATCAAGCATTTTGTAGGACCTGTAATTAGACCACCACTGTTTGATTTCTTTTTTGAGGTCTGGTATGATCAACATGGTTTTCCAGAAATTTTTTTTAGATTTTAATATGTCTCCATAAATAGAATCTCCGACATAAATAACAGACCGAGTTTTTGCTCCAGTAAGACGACAGAACTCGGAGGCAGAGCCTCAAAAAATAAAGTCACAGTCAAAACCTCCAGAGTAAATAAACCCAGGTTTTAACTCGTTCAATTCACATTTAAGAGTTTTAGATTTTTCCTTCTGCGCATCACATGTATCACTTTACTTGATCAATTAAACAAAAATGGTCTTTTTTAGATGTAAAAAATGCAGGTTTTTTGGAATCTACAATGACGTAATCAAAATAATCTGTCCACTCAAGGTCGTCCTCATCCAGCAAATAGCGCATAATTTTCTATTTCTAGTAAAAAGTGGACAAACCTCGACGTAGTTATATTTACTGTTCGTCAAGAGAAATGTTTTGCACCCGCATTCTCTCAATCTTAATTCAAGAAAATAACACAAAACTGAAGAAGGACCTTCCCAATGAGAGGATCTTTGTCCAAATATTTCGAAATGTCGGCCAATATTGCTGGTTTTAGTTCCTTGACATTTGGATAAAATTGTCACATTTTTGTGAACGTAGACAACATTCTCGTCAATTTCACGATACAAGTCAGCGTAGAAGATCATGTAATCTCCCTCTACATACAGTCCCGTTTTTTCACTAAGATTTATTATTTAATTTGGACTACTCTGACTCACTTCCGATTGTCATGTAGTAATCCACGACTTGAGAAATAAGCGAAATGACTTAAAATAGTGTGGAAAATATCCAAACCACTTTGGCAGTATACTGTACTGAAAATGACAAAGTTTTTGTCACTCAAATCAATGTGACGATTAGGATAATAACAGTCGATCTCCTGCCTAATCATTAAAGTAACATGTGCACTGTTCAAAAAGTCTTGTCCCGTGAGTAGCCACCAAGATGTGTCCGTAGGCATCCACCTTAAGGAAATTTCCATGAAATATATCATAGCATACTCCACTTTCATGTAAAAAATATAGCAAACCGGACTGCAAATGATTTGTCGTATTCAAACTCGCGTATTTCTCTTGGAAAACCGATTTGTACTAATCTTTGTTTGATTAAATCAAATATCAGAGTTTCCATTTCTGGAGACTTGTACACTGTTCAAAATCATTAAAAAATCTGAAACAAGCAAGTGTATAATCCATGTCAAATCCGTAGTACTCCAGTTTGTCCAAACGAAGATTAGAGTTTGCATAAATTCTTATTTTGAAAAGTTTTTTTTTACTTTTCGGTATATTTGTCCTCAATAGAAATGCTCGGATTTTTGGACATTTGCATCCTTTGCTTTAGAATATGAACCAGTGATTCTTTACGTGTGGTGCTCATTGGTCTACTAAAGTTTATATTTTAGTATTTAAATAAAAAAATTATAAGTTTGAACGCAATTGTCAGATAAATTTGGACGTAAAAATATTTCGATTTTTTAATTAAAAATTGATTATTACAATTATCCGATCATTATAAATTTAAATATGTGGAGATTGAAAATAAGAAAATAAAACTTTTAATCGATAAAGCTGAATTAATTTATAATGAAAAAAATAAAATATACTTACTCAATGATAATAATTTAAATATAAATAAACAGTAGTCAAAGTGGTTTGATCGTGATAAATTTAATCTAAAATGAATTATTCTGGAATTAAAAACGTTTCAAGTTTCACAGAACAGCCAAACCTGCTAAACGAATTTGACAGGTATTATATTTAAATATATCAGCACTTTCTACGGAATAAAGATAAGCCAGGAACTTTTACTCCGGCTAGATCGAGTATACTCTTTCTCTCTTTTACATCAAGACTGTCAATATTTTGGAAGAACAGCTTCGTATATCAGAAATAAATGGAGCCGAAATAGCCCTCAAACTCGGCCATTTAAACCTTATTCTTAAAAGCTATCGGAAATGTAACTTTTTGATAATATTCTAAGCACTTTCTGCATATCAGTTATATTTCAAACTGAACAAAGATTCCTGGAGAAATGAAAATTTTCTCTTTGGAATAGGAATTTGCTACTACCGTTTCGGATCAATAGAAAAGTAAGTCAACATTCATTCATATTTTAAGTGCCCTCAAAGTACTTCTTCAACTGCTGTTCGAATGCCCTCTTTTTTGTCGCTTAGTGGATGTTTATTTTATTCTGGCTCTTATATACCGCGTAAAACGGAATTATTCGAGATATTTATACGTTTTTTACTGATTGTGAGTATATTTAGTTCCTCAAACTAACTCTTCATCAATGCAAGCCTTACAGCCTCCAGTACTACGAAGGTAGGCAGTATTTTTATATTGAAATAGTCAAGCTATTCATGGTTCAAGGCTACGTTCACAAAGTTGTTAGAAACAAATGTTTTGTAGGGAAAAATCAATTTGGCTGGAAAATTTTTACAAGAAATTTTGGAATCGAGTTGTCCTCAGAAGGTCAAGTCTCAGGCGATGCTTCAAACTGGTATTTGAGTGGCATGTCAGAATAGCCTGGATGCTCTTCACTGGGATAGACATGTCGGGAATTGCCAGGAAGGATGAGGTCGAGGACTACCTCCGTCTGGCTATCATGTCTGACCCCTCCAACATCACTGCCTGGTACTTCTTCGGGCGGTAGGCGTAAGTGGACTATTCAGTAGATATAACTCAGAAGTAGGCAATATTGGGCTGGCCTTGGATATTTATCTTAGCACAGTGGATAACATTTGGGGTACCTCCAAGATGTGGTGTTCTGTCGGGTTGTCTACTTTATCAGCATTTCAGACTTCTCTATCACGGACAAAACCAGCACAGCGACGCCTTGCAAGCATATGTGTGTGCATTGAAATTAAATCATTGCGATGCTGGCACGTGGATAAATATGGCCATTCTGTATGAGCAGAACATGCAGATTAACGACGCCGTCGAGTGCTATCGCCATGCACTCAAGTATTCTAGTGAGTGCTTGTTTTGCTCATTTGAAGCACAAAAGCAACAAATTCGTAGCAAAATATACTCCCTGGCCAGCCATAACGTAGTTCCACGACAAAACAAGTCGTTTTGTTTCAATTTTTAGGCTTCTCTCAATCCGTGAGGTTGTAAACGACGTTTTTTTCAAATCGGTAATTCATAAGAAAGTTGTTCTTTGATTGTTCCAATTTAGTTGAGGAATGACGGCGGAGAGTACACCAAATTGCTGTTTAAAAAGACTTCAACTGTCTATTGCGTTGATCTGTCGTTTAATCGTGGTAGGAGAATTTATCTGAGTTGTCCAGTCGGCTTTACAGTTTCGGACTTAGTCAAGAAAATATTGACAATCTAAAAAAAATGGAGGGAGTGCCTTTAAATTCGCTTGTCGTTTTTTTGGTAATTTTTTTAGTCAGATACGTTTCTCCGTGGATATGCCTTGATCTGTCGGTCTGACGAGTTGGTTTGCCCTTCAACCCGGTTTTTTGATGCTGAGGAAGTATTGTTGTTATATCAGTAATACAAGCTATCACACAAATCTTGTTCTCATTACGGAATCGACTCGAGTGATTTAAAAATGCTTCCAACGGGTATTTTTGTGGCTAATTTGTTGATGTCGGATGTATTTCAGAGAAGTCTCCTTTTAATAACTCGTCCATCAAGTCTTTGGGAATTCCGTTGCAAAGACGTACCAAAATAATTAATGTGATTTATATTCTTTATTTTTAGTTTGATTCCAAGTTGGAGTCAGCCTGGATTGAGCTCAGAAATATTTGTTATCGAAATGACTGCGCTGTGATTAAAAATTTATGTTTGCATACAAAATTTGGTAGATTTATTGAAATATCCAGATTGTTCTGCATTTTCTTCATCTTTGTTACAAAAGTTGATTGCACAGAGAGAAACATTAGTAAAAATCCACGTTTATTCCAAATTTACAACTGTTGGTAGGCCTATCATGGGACTCCAGAAGAGAACGGGGATTTTAGTGGGGAGAATGGATGGAGAATGACACAAAAACATATCAAATCAGACGTGTTTCGTTCTGCAGCTTATCAATTTCGTAGTTTCAAAGATGCGTCAAAAGTTTGTGAAATATGCGTCATTCTAAGGCCGAATCGTGCGGATTGGAAATATCGGATTCTTTTCAGGACAAGGAAATCCACATATCCAACGTTGAGCTTTTTGCTGAAGGAGAATCCAGTAATTTATGGTCCCAACAAAAGCATGAACTTGACAAATTTCCGTCATTTTTGAGGGTCTTTTAGCTTTAAATGATTTTAGATAAATTCGAAATTAAATATGCTCACGTATATTAATTATTGGCCTGTTCACGCTGGGCCTTGTTTAAATATGCTTGTGCCGGGTTCTCGGCTTACTGGTTTGTTTACTTTTTTATTCCCAGCTCGCCGAACTTTAGGGGGGTTAGTGTCCGTTTATCTCAATACGGGACCTGGGAATGTCGAGTGGTTTTGTATTCCGAGCGAATTTTCATCCGAATTTAATTCTGCCTGCGAATTGTTGTAAATTATGTACTAAGAATTAGTTATGGGATGAGCTGTTTTGACTCCAATTCTTCGATATGGCCAAATCTGGATTCGTTGGGCGAATTGAATATTCCATATCATCGATTTATTCAAAAAAGTGGGGATTTAATCTGGCTGAATTCTGGCTGCATTTATTACTTCCAATCTCATGTGGATTTTCGTTTGATAAAATAGGGCTGGGCGAACACGGTCTCTTGGTGTTTGGCACCAATGACGCGCCAGCACTTGCAATCGATCGTAGCGTGTTATGAATTTGACAGATATAACTATTATAAGCAGACTGTCCCAGCTGTACATTTGTGTTGGACACTGAGACAGTCACTGCGATTTGTCGATGAACAGTTTTTTAGTATTGTCAAGTATTTTTTACATATATTCGAGAAATGTGTTGTGGAATTCTCTAATGAAGTGCCAAAGAATTTCCGAATATGTGATTTCCGCTGGGTATCAGTCCAGGATGAAGAGAATGAGTGATCACTGTTTTAAAGACGATAAGTTTAGAGTCTATTTTTGCATTGTTTGCCGGGTTGTGGGTTTTACTTTGACTTGGATAGTGTGAAATATTCAATTTTATATTCGCGCCTGTAGATTCGAGTGATATTTCTGTCAATCACTCATCAATGAGTGACAAGATTACTGTGAGTGTAATGTGTCATCGTTGTGTTCTTCAACGGTACTCCAATTTAGATAATGTGATTATAATTATGGATCGAGAAATGAGCGAATTAACGAATATTCATGATTCATTCCAACGTGTTGTTTAATTATTTATTTTTGCATAAAAATGTCTTTTTTGATATTTTTTGACTTATTAAATGAGTTTAATTTTACTCAAATCTTACTATGCATATAAAGAAAATCTATCTTTTCAGGTAAGCCAAATGAGAGTTCGATAAGTTGTAGAGTTCTTTACGTCGCCGACTGTAAATCTTGCGATGCTAGTTCAACTAAGACTGAAAACATGGACTATATTCACAGTATATCGTCTAGAACTGCATTTTTATCAAATTTTCATAAACAAGCTCAGATGGTTTCAATCACTTAAGTTGTATAATTCAGAAGGGACAAATGTGTTGTTGTTTACAAAACAAAGCATTGCACTTTAGAAGCAAGATAGGAACTTTGCGGACAAGATTATCTATTCGGAGACTGGAGTCCAGCAAGGGGACCCGCTTGGTCCACTTCTCTTTGCGTTGGCAATCGACGAAACTGTACGTTCCATCAGCGCGGAACTGAACCTCTGGTATCTTGATGATGCCACGATTGGAGGGCCGTGGGGAAAAGTTTTTGACGTTCTGTCACAAGCCGTGCCTGTACTACGAAAACTCGGACTCGATATAAATATAAAGAAATCGGAGCTGATAAATATCACAACAAGGGTCTTTCTAGAGTTACGGAGAAACTCTCCTTACTCAATGCTCATACTGCATTCTTCCTTTTGAAAAATAGCATTGGCTTGCCTAAACTCCAATACGCTCTCCGTTGTTCTCCCTGCTTGGAACATCGAGACATTCTACAGACACTGGATAGAACTTTGAGAAGTTCAGCTGAATCGCTCTTGAACATCCACTTTGACGAACCTGGTTGGAATCAATGCAAACTTCCTACACGCATCGGAGGAACGGGTCTCAGGTCGGCGCTGGATTTCGCATTCCCGGCATATCTGTCATCGCTTTCAAGCTGCAGTCATCTCGTCCAGGAAATCCTACGTAACACTACTGGACTCTCCTTGGACACAGTATTTGACAAGGCTTGCTTGCCATGGAAAGAAGCCGGACTTTCAATCCCGGATGATGTCTCGAGACAGAATTGTTGGGACGCAATATCATGCAAGTTGAACCAACACCGGCTCGTCTGTTTGCTATCCGGGGCACAGCACGGGAGTGGTGCATGGCTCCACGCATTTCCATGCAGTTCATTCGGTACGCTTATGGACGACGATTGTGTGAGAATCGGTGTTGCACAACGCTTGGGTCTTGACGTCTGTCAGGAACACAGATGCCGGTGTGGAGGAATAGTCGATTCCAAAGGACTACACCTTTGTCTTGCAAGAGGAGTGCAGGTCGCGCTCCCCGCCATGCCGCACTCAACGACATAATACGACGGGCCCTCGAGAGCGCAGGATTTCCAGCACACCTGGAACCCGTCGGGCTTGACTGGGGAGATGGCAGAAGGCCCGATGGGATAACTCTTTTCCCGTACTCGAAAATCACTCGCATGGGATGCGACGTGCGTAGACACGTTCTCCCAGTCCATGATTCTTCGGAATATTCATTCGCCCGGTTGGGCTGCTAGTGCAGCAGAAAAGGCGAAGATATCTAAGTATTTGGAGATCGGAAAACTTTTCCGTTTTGTCCCAATCTCGATAGAGACGTCTGGTGTAGTGGGATCCAAAACCGCGGAATTTCTCAAGGAAATTGGGGCGATGCTGGCTAAACGAAGGAGGGACAGTCGCGAGGGGTATTGGCTCCGCCAACGTATCGGAATTGCAGTTCTTCGTGGCAACACGCACGCGATACTGGCTGCCGGAGCGTGACGATTTATAATATAAAACTAATCTAGCTTCGTTTTGGTTAATAAAATTAAATAATAACACAAAAGATAGGAACTTGTTTTCGCATCCACTGGGTCATTATGCAATTATTGTAAAAAAACATAAAAACTTTTGACCATTTTCCAGCTCTAGCGTTCGGGTTTAAGTTAGGGTTAGGATGAAAATCATATGCGAGTTCTCCTTGTGGATGCAACCAATCTATTTGATTTTTTAGGAGACCCGTCTCCGTTATTGTTGACTTTATTAACTTGTTTACTTCCTCTGCACCCTCCCTATCATCTTAAACTAAGGATTTATGATATGTTGTCTCAATATGTGATTGTCCAGTTAAAAAAAACTTGCACTATAACCTATTCAAGCCGCTGAAAATAATACGTCGATACTCCATAAGCGCAGATATCAACAAATGGGAAAGTGCGTCGCCTTCTGTATAAATTCGTCTTAAAATTTGTTTTCGTGGATGCTTTTGTGTGATGTGGCTATTATTTTTCTTATTTAAATACTCATTTTCAAAAAATCAACAAATCCAAAAATACACTGAAAACATGGACTAAATCAGAAATATGATTTATTTAGGAAACAATAAAAAGTGTCACCGTGCGATCTAAGACAGCTCAATTCCAAGACAACTACGTTTGGATGGCTTGTAATCCCCCTCCTTGTTGGCCAACAACTTCTCAATCTCCTTCTCTTCTCAATATCCGTTTAAACCTATTTGAATATATCGATGTTCGTTATTTTTAACGTCCGAAGGATTCTCAGTAACCTCCTTAAACACCAAAGTTCAAAAAATCAATTTTTCGTCCATCCGCCTTTTTCAGTATTCATGTTTCCGCGCTTTATAGAAAAACCGGAAGCACAATTGCATTGCCCAGTATGACTTTGATCCTTAAGCAAATATCCCTGCTCTTCCATATACTGTCCATTTTCAAGAAACAACTCCGTCCCATGCCAGTAGCTTTCTTCATCCCTCCTGGCAGGCATTTTGAATCTTGAGTTAAGCTTTCTTTGTCAGAAGCGCTAGCAATTTTAAGAGCCTGAGCGGTGATTTAGGTGTTGACAGAGACCCGCTCGGAGCTCTTAACAGCCATTTTGTATTTGAAATGTTTTATTGCAGCACTCCTGACAACCAGTTGGATATCGTTCCACAATTCATAAGGCATTCAGTAATCCAATATTTTGCTTTTCATTTTGCGATTTTTGGAGATCGACTTAATATTTATATCAAAAATTTTATTTTACAATTAAAAATTAATGCGATTTTTGGCATGTAATTCACTTGCGATTATCAAATTCTGGCTCGTATAAAGCTTATTGCTATTCTCATGCAATCCCCAAGATGGTCATCCGTTAAAAACGTGTCCTGTATTGAGATTTTATCATTTTCATACTTGAAAATGATGTTTTGGATAAATATGTGCTTCCAAAGCATGAAAGAATTCGTTGATACGAATCAATCAAAATTGGATATTTTCCTGAGACATAAATTTCCACATGTTGACATTTGAATGTAATTTTAAAGTGATGTCATTTTTTAGATTTATAATTTCTATTTGACTTTTTCTTCGATCAACGTCAAAAATCTTGCTAAATTCTTCTGAAATATTTTCGATGTCTACATCCATGAACGGAGAAACAAAGAAACTGCATAATATAGTAATTTCTTGAAATCGCTAAATGTTATAAACTCGTTCATTATTTTTAGTACCATAGCAATTCATTGACATAATGATTTTTATTCACAAGTTGTTTTGTGAATTCATCTTCAATGTTAGGAATGGGTAAAATTTTCTTTTCTGATTTGAGATATCCATAATTCCAACTTCATTATGAAAGCATTTTTGAACTGATCATATCGATAATATATATTTCTTTCCCTGTAATTCTAAATTGAGAAAAACACGAACATGCGTAAAGATTCCTTTTTACTGCGAAAGAAGATTTTCAGAAATGCTTTCAGCCCTTCTGACAATTGACTGTTTTGAGAGCTGAAGTCTTTGATGCAATTTGAAATTTCCTGTTTATTTTTCATACCATCAAATAGTGAATCGGCAGCTTCCAAAAAACAAGATTTTAAAATTCCCCCATCAGTGAAAGGTTTTTTATGTTTTACGAAGAGACGAGTCACTCGCAATGATGCAATTGTTGCAGATCTGGACGAATTAATAAACTTTTTCAAAATTGTATGTTGTGAAAAAAAAGATTTTTTAATTGTTCAACTTTCTCTTCCCGTAATAAGGAATTTAAAGGAAAGTGTTTGTTGAACTCGGGATGTAAAGAATTAAAATGCCGACAAAGATTTCCCCTTTTTGGTAATGAAATGATTTTATTGCATAGCTACATGTGCATTTTTCCATGTGCATCGTAAAAATATAGTCTTTTTCCCATTTGGCATTAAATTTATATGATTTGGACTTTTTGTTACACCTCATAACAAGACACGTGAAAAATACTTACTTAATATTGATAAATATTTTTTTTTATAATAATTTAAATACAAAAAAAAATAATTAGCATTTATATATCGAGCGATCGACCACGAAACATGCCGCGATCGACCGGTTGGCCACCCCTGCTCTAGCAGTGACCAAGCTTTTTTGACAGTCTCCATGTTTCATAGCTGGTATCCGAACGTGATACATCGACAACGTTGGTCTTGTCCGTGTTCATAATTAAGAAACATTCTCTAAGTTCTCCCGGTGCAATCTCCAATAGTCTAAGGTGCGCGGATTTGCCGGTCGACACAAAGTAGACGTCTTTAGCGTAAATTGTTTCGCTGATTGGCTTCTCGTATAGGCTTCTCAACTCTCTCAATGAGGCCTCGAGGTAAATCACAAACAGAAGAGGTGAGGGATAGTCGCCTTAAGGGGTTTCCACGTTTGTCAGCAAAAGTCTGGACAATATTGTTCCAAGGCGATCAGTGAGTTCCGTTTTTGTCAGTTACACTCTTATCATTCTGATGTCATCTTCGTTTGAGAAAGTTTCAGGACTCTCATGAGTGAGTCTGGACGGATAGAGTCAAACGCTCTTGACATATCGATCCAAGTATTTACTAGTTTTAGAATATTAACATTACTCACATTAAGTCAAAAAATTTAAAACGGAAAATGTCTGAAGTTTTCTGAAAGGATTCTTTGAAATCATGGTATTTGACGTGTAAGACCTAGACTCTAAATGATCATGTACTTCATATGAGTACAAATTTTCTATTTATCCCGTTGTTACGCATTTAAATGAAACAAAAACCTACCAAAAATGAAAAATCAAACCAATCGAGTCGTAGAATTCACCCGATTAAATCTGAAATCAAAAACGGTGGAGTAAAGACAAATAAAAGCATAACAATATATTGAACCCTTTTTGCTCTATCTTCTGTGGATGGAATTCCGCTAATGGGTCTGCTTTTGGTATTGGAAGAGTCTTTTATTTCGATAAAAATTAATAATTTGGTTATTTCCATCGACGAAAATATATAATAAATATTTTAAAATTTTTGATGAAATTCGGAAATTTTCCATTTTTCAAATTTGACAGGAACCAAAAATAGAAACTTAAAAGTGTTTACTGTCTTTCCATTTTATCCGCTTTTTCATCTTTTCTCCAAATTTTACAATATTTCCGAGGGCTATTTTCCTTTTTTATGAACTTCAGAATTTGTTAGATTTTTTACTTCCTTTTTGAGATCAATGCCGATCAAGAAGTCAAAAGGCTTTTGTTTTGTAGTTTCATGAATTGATTAATTGTATCTTTACTATTTTTTGACGCATGTTTATAGAGGCGGTTCTCAACCTGGGTTCGATTCGAAAACCAAAAGTCGAAAATCAACTCAGATCAATCGTAAAATGGTAAAAAATAAATTCAATAGTTTAAGAGTGCTGGCAGAATTCCTCGCCACACTTACCTCAATGACGTCGTGAAAAGGGCACTGAGTCGGCAGGTTTCCCCTTCACTCTAGAGCCAGTCGGTCTCTGTCGGAGTGATGGAAAGCGTCCTGACGGGATGACTACCTTCCCTTTCAGGGAAGGCAAGTCCCTGATTTGGAATGCAACTTGTGTTTGACTCGTTCTCCGCGACGATGTTACTTAAGTCCATCACTAACCGGGTCTGCCAGTGCTCAGGCTGAGGAGGCTAAGAGGTCGAAGTACGGAAGTATTCCGGACTCTTACGAGTTTGTGCCCCTCGCCTTCGAAACATCTGGAATCGTCGGCAAGTCTGCGACTCGCCTTCTTTCCGACATTGCCAGGAGAATTGCCAGGAGACCAACGACCGGAGGGAGACGAGCTGGCTCTTCCAGCGAATCTCGGTCGCGGTGCTCCGCGGAAACTGCCACTCGATACGCAGTGCGGCGACTTTGAGCTGACCTCCAGGCTCTTATAAATTCGTGAATAACTATGGTATTTGTCGAACTTATGGTACTTTTGTCGATTATAAATTAAATATCTATTTTTTCACTAAAAAAATTAATTAATTTTAATTATCTTCTAAAAAAACTGCGACCACTTCGACAAAAGTACCTAACTTATTCCCTGAATCAAACCTAATAAATAAAAAAAATAGTTTTATTTTTTTTCGTTTAAATTGTCAATATAAAAAAACTATTATTTGACATGGACAAACAGGTCCTATGTAATGAAGTTTAAAAATTAATTAACATTTAACAGTTATTTATTAATTAACATTTGAAAATTCGGCCATTCTCGCGCGGAAATCTCGCTCTGTCTACTGTCGATCCTGGGCACTCTTTGAGGCTGGCCGAAGGTAGCAAGATTCCTAAATTTCAGAGCTGCAGTCTATATAAAACAATGGAAGTAACATTCTACTAGGAAAGAAGTAAATAAAACTTTTCAAACAAAAAAGCCAATTTTAGGTAAAACAAATGCTCCCGACGAAAGCTGTAATGAATTTTTGTATTAAAATATCAGATACAAATAATAACATCAAAATTTCCCAGATTGCCAATAACGCCATCATTGGTTTTTCTGGGAACATGTATGTTTTGGATTTCTTGGAGCAAGAATTTTCTCGTTATTTTCTGTATTTTTTGAATTAATTTGTTTTCTAGACGGTCTTGGGATGTATATCCAATGTTTTTGAAAGATTTCATTAAAAAAATTCTATCAAATTTCATACTTCCACACCAATTATCGGTATATTTGAGTTCTTGTTATATTTTTAGACCGTTATTCTCTTATGTGTCCATAATGCAGGAATTTATCAATTTGCAATAAATTCCTTCTCAACTGTAGACTGCACATGTCGCGTTACGACAATCGGGTCAGGCGGAATAAGGACGCGTACTTGGATAAATATGCAGTATTTTCTTTTATAATCATTGCCAGTTATCGTGGAATTCATACAACACAGAGTGAGGCTATTGAGTTAGCCCACAATGCCATTAAACATGCAGCACTGACTGATCGATTTACTGGAGGATTTTCCAATAGTATATTTGCATATATAATACTTTAGTTGAATTTATAATTTATGAATTTATAAATGAATATAATGAGGAAAGTTAATTATTATATATTTAAGATATGAATATGTTTATATTAATAAAATTTAAATAAATTATTAGTATACTTTAGTTTATACAATCTCGATTCTTGGAATAAATTTTGTCGTCCTTTTTCAGCTTTTTTAATGCGTATCGATTCTAATCTTCATTAATTTTTTATTGTCATACATTTTTCTTAAATTATTAAAACTAGCTAATAAACAATTCCGTGAAAAGAAAAAAATATTAAGATAATATCGAGCAACATATATAAAAACTAAATATGACAAAGAAGTCAGACGTTCTTCAGGAAAAGTTGTTTGTGGCTGTTAAACAGAGCGCTGCGGATACTATCGGTTATAGAGACAACCGTTCAAGCATCTTCAAAAACAAGGCCCGTCGGTTCCAGAATTGAAGGGAAACCAGCTCTTTTCAGAGCTTTGTGAATTAGATTGTTAATTTCAGTGTGCCGAGGAAATCGGCCGGCGCTTATTCGGATGTAGCCAAAGGCGTCAACTTTATCCCCACAACAACAGAGGTGAGGTCTGCAGACAGGGAGTCGAAGGTACCCAAGATACCCAAACGGAGTGAATCCCTATCGAGGACAGTATCCAAAGGTGGAGAAGGGAGTACATTCAGCCAGGAGCCTGAGTATGGCTGACAGGCGGAACGGAAACAAGTCAGTCTGTGTTGGTCGAGGAGTGGTTCCAAGTCAGTTGAAGGTCGACGGCAAAGAATTTTGTCCCAATCTCGCTGAGAAAAGACATCGGAAGGGACTTTATTTCCACTAATTTTAAATTATCGATTGAAGTAACACTCACTTCCACATTAATTGGCTTATTTGTAGAGAAATATATTAGATTTCTATTTCAAAAGTGATAGAGCATGCTCATTAATTACTCTTAAGTCGATAAGCTTACTTTCCTAAAGTCTTCCTATACACTTTTGTACTTCCTTTTTAATATTTTTGAATTTATAAATGAATATAATGAGGAAAGTTAATTATTATATATTTAAGATATGAATATGTTTAATATTAATAAAATTTAAATAAATTATTAGTATAACGTGTTGATGAGGGCTAAGGTTGTGTCATGTTAATAATTTTTAGTGGAAAAAGAAAAGGATGCGAAAACTCAAACGCAAGCGTCGTCAAATGCGGAATCGGTTAGAAATTTCCCCTTTAAATCATTTTTAGTGCAAAGTAGTTAATTTTCACTGATTTGATCTTTCTGTTTAATAATTACATCTTTCCCATTCTTTTTGATCAGATATATATTTCTTTAAATTAGATGCTTAGCCCTCGTTAGCCTACACGTGAATAAGCACTTAGGCCATTAGAGCCATGCATTGAGAGGCATCTACAAAAACCTTCCTAGGAAAGAGTCTTTATTATAGTTTCAGTAGAATCCTCATAATGACTTACAAAGTAAGTTAGAAAAATAAAATTATTTAAAGAAATTTTTAAATCATAAATTTTAATAAAATAATGTTAATTTAAATAGATTTTTATATGGAGTCTTGTGAGTTCACGTGCAAAATAATCGAAAGTATAAAGAATTTTAAAGTATTAAATTCATTTAATAAAAGAACGAAATTGAAGATAATATCAAATACGAGAACTTGAAGTCTGCAATAAGAAATCATCTTAGCCGGCCTTTAAAAAACATTATCAAATCAGTAGACACACTCTCATCTCAAGAAAATGCTCACAACATTTTTTTCGACATTATCCGCCTGGATATTGGCAATGTTTCAGAGAATTCTATTCTTCTTCGTGCTTATTTCGTCATAGTTCTCCAGTTTGACTGGCTAGATTACTTTATCAAAGTAATTTACTCAAAAAACTCTTAGAAAAGTGGTTCGTTGAGCCCCGCTGAGCAAATTCCACTTTACGCGAATCTTATTTCTGTCTTAAACGAAAGTGAACCTGGAAATTCGCTGTTTCCGGCAAAATTTCAGCAAATTTTTATTTTCATATTTTCCGATGAAAACAGCTTTGTTTTTAAAAAACCGGAAACTGATTATTTCACTTTGATTGAGGCCGCAATGACCACATTGATGGATAGATTTACTCCCAAATTCGTGCTCAAAATATACCTGAACTACTCTCTGCTTCTCAATCAACAGGAATTAAAATTTTTCGATATTTTTACCCGCAATGTTGGCATTTTAGTCAAAAATGGACGGGTTGGTCTTGATTTTGTACTTTCTCTAATCCTCGATATGTTTTTAAAAGTCGATTCCTCTTCTTTTGCTCAGTTTCTGGTCCTTCGCAGTGTTCCTGTCAATTTCTCATTTTATAAGTGCATTGAGCCTTTGATAAAATTCTTTGATTTGTCAACCAGTGACCTCATAAACCAGCTTCCGTGGGAACCAAGACAAGTTTTATTGTCCGTCAAGTCGGTTGTTGGGCTGTGTGGAGGATCTGTACCAACCTGTGGAGATATTTTATGTTGGCTACTCGAATTTATTCCCGGAAAGACCTCAAAGAATGAAGTTATGAGGGAAATGTATCTCTCGTCTGATCATTGCTTAGTTTTGATGCCATTCATTCAGCATTCAATCAGAATTTCCGAATATTTGAGGATATTTCGACCTGGCTGCTCCTCACCGACTTGATGAGACTATTTAAGGACCAGGGTGGACATCGAGTTAAATTTTCTGGTTAATTTTAGTTATTACGGGATCTTTTTAAAAAACAGTCCCCCAAATTCCGGTCCTCACTCCCTCCCTTGGAATGTCCGTTGGATATCGAGACTTTGTGTGAGAAGGGACTATCGACTTGTAGTGATTGGTCATTGGAGTGGTCATTTTTTGCTTCTTATTACAAAACTGCGGTCAGACTGGTTCAAGAATTTATTAAAGCTAAACCAGAACACGTCAATTTGACTAGAATTTGCAGAGAATTTACCAAAAGGACTGATTTGCTGAGAATTTTGGGAGAAAATGTAACAGTCTTCTGTTCAGACGAGTCCCTGTTAACAAGTCGACTCGAGTTTTTGATTTCTGTTTTGTAATTTTTGATATTTTTAGAAAAATTGTCTCGTCGATGGATTTTTGGACAGTTTTTATGATTTGGTTGTCGCCCCTGTGATTGATGCATGTTCCCTCAACAGTCCCAAGTCGGCAATTTATTCCACTCTTACTGTTGCAGAGGTAGACTACTCAAATGACTATTTTAGACTTTTTGTGTCAGCTGTGATAAGAATACGACTGAAGTTGTCAAGTTTATACTTTATTTGTTGGATTTCACTCATTTTTTGTTCAAAAACTCAGAGAGTGGTGAGATGGTGCCCAATCCTTCCCACTTTATGTACGTCAAAAGTAGGGTTTTGGGGTCTTTGGTGTGCATTTCTAAGGTGGAGACAGTCCGCGAAGCTGTTTCAAGTTGATTGCAAATAAATCGAATTTAGACGTGTTAAATGACATTCATTCCCCCACACTTTTGACTCATTTCTACGTAAAACAAATATTCGGAATATCGTCACACAAACTGACAACCCAGTTGACTATGTTTGCTAATATTTAGTGAGTTGTCTGGACAGGATTGCCTGGGAGTGGCCGATCTGGTAAACCTTGCTCGCTCTGGCTGTTTACAAGCACACGTTAAGGTGGATTACTGTCATTTGCTGTTGGCTGTTTCGTCAGTTAATGACTTTTGGGGTTGATTTTGATAGATTGTGCCGCATTGCACGTCTCGGGAGTTTAGATCAGTTGTCGAATTCTGTTCTTCTCTCATCTGTCCAGACACCTGTTGTGAAAACCATTTGGCATGTATTATTCAATATTCTGACCCACTAATAGCTGCAGCCACGTTTTCGTCAGTTTCGACATTCTTGTGTCATTTGATGTCTGTGCTGTTGCCCAATTTGTCTGATTTTGGCGACTATCGACGACAGCTTACGGGATATTATTTAAGCTTCGTTCGAGTTAGTTTATGTGCTGATTGGACAGAAGAAATTGTTGGTGGATGCTCAGTGTTTTGTCAATGAGACGATTCGAGGACTAGTGCTGGACGAATTGAAGCATCAGCTTACTAATCTTGTTGCGTTGCTGATGGACAGGGACTGTGATGAATTCTCTATGATCAACTCGGTTATTTTTTCGTTGACTCAATGAGTTTTTGAATGTGTGGTTTTTTGAGGGGTTTAAAATATGCGACTGAGTTAAAATTTTTTGTTAATTTGAGTAGCTATGGACTTTTTTATAACACTGATTTTCACTGAATGATTTAATTATGTAATAATTTTGCTCAGCTGAGTATCCTCGTGACATGCCAGCTCCGCAAGTTGATCTTCGTTATCAACCTGGATTATTGAATTAATTTATTATAATGAAGGTATGTTTTTAATTAAAATACTATTAATTAAAACACGATAATAGTCTCAGTTTTTAAAATACACTCACAATGTGGCACCGAAACATGGTTTGTTTAAATCAGAAAAATTATTATTTGTAGAAGCTAGTGAAATTTTTTCCAGATAAATTAAAAAATTTTATACGAAATGTTAGCCATCAAATAGAGTATGGGAACAGGTTTTTAATAAAAATTACCTCAAGCATTCTAACAGTGGAAACCGATAAAATAGGACGACAGGCTGCCGGGTCAGTCTTGGTTCAAGTAAATTATTTTTGAATTATTTTGAGTGCAAAAATTGCACAATGATAAGTTCAATCGTCGCTGTCAATCAAGCAGCCGCCGTCGGACCATCTTTGAATGTTTTTTGTACATTTAAATATTTTTTGGTCGATTTCAAATCACGAAATAAACAGGAAGGGCAAATCAACAATAAAAGGAAACCAAATGTCAATATTGAGACCCAAGTTCTGACAAGCAGACTGATCGGTTTTTGTATTTTTATCACATTAGACCGATCAATCAGACCGATTTTGGACCCTCGGATGGACTTTGCTCTCAACGTTAGTATTTTGTTTTGTAATTCCAAAGATGCACGTTAAATCTCTTTCTACTGACCATACATTTGATTCCGAGGTTTTGGGCATCAATGCGGGTTATTAAAATTTGGTTTTCTTTTTTAGGATCTCTGAGTCTGGTTTCTTCCCATTTGCCCATTAACCGAACAGTCGCAGCGATTCGGTTGGCTTTGATGCCGAATGGGTCAATAATTTTGTTTCCCTCAAAACAAGAGCTTTTAGAATGTTCAGGAAACATTGTCATGGTCGTGGACTCGAATGGAAAGATAAGTAATTGGAATTACCTCAATGAGTAGTCATGTTGGAGGGGGCCATGGATAACCAACCAACTTCCGTGGTGATGCGAGCCATTTCCACGGCCTGGGAAAACTGTGTGCTTCTTGCAGGACGTTTTTTGAGAATTCAGAAGGAAGTGATACATTTTGATGATACAAATTCTGAAATCAACGTTCGAGAAATTTCAGGGTTTGGTCAATTTGATATAAGTAGATGTCTTAAAGACTATTTTTTGGAATTTCTAAATCTTCCGCCTTCCGATAAGGTAATTTTGTGTGCCACCTGTAGAAAAGTGGAGTTGAAGCACTCTCATTGCTCAAATCAAAGTTCACAGAAAAGGCCATTGGTTTGTAAATATACGTCTTTAGCCAAGAACTGAACATTCCTTCTGACTCTCATAACAACATATTTAACAATCTACTGACTACTCATTTCCGTGATCACATTCTTCGGTCTGAAGTGAGGACTGACGGAAGGACCTTTTCTCAAATTAGAGACGTCTCTTGTGAGGTAGATATAGCACCAGGAA
The DNA here is from genome assembly GCF_006345805.1 of Octopus sinensis. Classification (NCBI taxonomy): domain Eukaryota; kingdom Metazoa; phylum Mollusca; class Cephalopoda; order Octopoda; family Octopodidae; genus Octopus; species Octopus sinensis. The sequence goes on from NW_021833028.1 coordinate 91,816, forward strand.
TACACGGTTCTGCCATTTTCCGACGGGGGGAGACACAAGTATTAGAAAAGATTGTTCATAGTAGGTTTTGAGTTGTGTCGAGTTGTTATCCCCATATTCCACGTCACGGAGACATCCATTTTCCGCGATTACCGGGTTGGTGTTACCTGCTAATCGTGTCTCAGTGCCTGTGTCGATAAGCAATTCGAACTGATCTATGAAGTATATATTTTTTATATTTGGCTTAGTTTCCGCCTTATTCGACAAACGAGGTTAGACAGAGTGGAAACTTGAATCGAAGGGAGATGGGTCATGGTAAGAGTACTGTATGACATGTCAGGGGCACTGGCGGAGAGAGCTCTCCTTCCGACCATTCCAAAGGCGGGAAATCGGTTTTTTAGTGTATCTTGTGACGTCACGGATTCCCATGGTGTGAAAATTCGTGATTTATTCAGGCTCATCTTCAATGGCTTCCGTATGTGCTGGATCGTTGGCGTTGATGGACGCGGGAGTTCAAATCACGGAATTGGTGGCTGGGATTGCCATGGGGGTTGTGAGTACGTCATGTGGGAGACGGTGGAAGGTCATCACCGACATCACTGTTGATCAAAAATGCTATTTTTAAGGGAATGGAAGACTCCCTTGGAAACATGGATTTTAAAGTAGCTGGAAGTGTCCGTGGATTCAATTCTATGCAGGTTAGTGTTTGTGACCATTGGGTAGTTGGATGTCAAGGGAGATGGAATATGCTTAGATATACTAGCAGACTCGCTGGAGAAAGGGCATGGTTTGTTATTGCAGTTATAATCTTTTTAGAGGCAATTTGTCGTTTGGTAAATCAAATGAAAACAGCAATTGATAAGCCACGGGAATCAGTAAAGGAGTGCTGGCCTGTCAGCAGAGTATTGGAAGTGACCTCAAGTCAGCGAGCCCGCATCATTGGATCGGGGGGACAGGGACTCAGACGACATTTCAGTCAGTCTGGTTAGGCATATTTAATTATTTTTAGGTGTACTTGTTGAACCTCTTGACGAGAATTGTCTTTTTTTATTTGCTCCTTCTGTTGAGGCCTTGGAATATGCTCGAGAGGCACTGAATGAGACGATCCTTCAAAACGTATTCTAAACGATATATCATTTTCTAGAAAGAAGTAGATTTAAAATTGTATCAAGTCTATGATGCCACAATAGTTGAAATGACGTTTGTTTTTTGAGTTATTCGTAGTGATAATGGTGTTTGGGTGAGAGTCTACAAAACAATGCAGCCAATTTTTCTTCACTGTAATCACCTTTCTCTCGACAATGTATTTATTTTGTTATATTTTTGAGACTAAGAAACCAGCTGATCTCGGATTTTATGAAGGGTTGAATATTCGAGTACAATATTTTGGGATTGATTCGATGACTGGCAATCATCGTTTGTCTCGGAAATTGGCTCTGACAAAAGAAATGGAAATTAATTGATTGTTGTGATTTATTGTTTTTATTGAGATAGTATTCAGTGTTGATATTTAGTTTTGCTTTTAGAGTTATTTGAATCTAGTTTGGTTCAATAATGTTCAGAAAAACCACTTCGTAGTTGTTTTTCGTTGTCTTGAATATTCGAATCTCATTGTCTCCTTGTTAATATCTATTCCTTGTTAAATATTTAATCAGTCAATTAACTTTCATAAGCTTTAATTGCTTTTCTCCATTTTGGTCTAAAACAGTGATTCTTAACGGGGGCGCTGGCGCCCCCCTGGGGGCGCTGGAACATATTAGGGGGGCGCTGGAATTTTAATTTTTTTTAATTATTATAAATATTTTATTAGTTTTTGTAAATCATTATCACGTGCTTTTCTATTAATTCTAAATTCAAATTGTCTTGTGTGTACGTAAAAAAATTATTCACTGATAATATTTATAAATATTTGTTAATTGTATTTAATATTTTAGAACTTTTTAATAAATATTTTAATTATATTTTATAGATGTCTGATAAAAAAGTAAAACGACGTATATATTCGGATGAATACCTAAAGTTTGGAGTGATACCCTACGACCATAACAATTCACTTCCAATGTGTCTTATGTGTAAAAAGGTCTTTACAAATGAAGGAATGAAGCCTTCAAGAATGCTAAATCATCTTAAGATTTGTCATCCTGACAAACTTGATGCGGATATCAATTATTTTTCTAATCTGAAATATAATTATGAAAATCGTCTTATGATTAATCAACTATTTACAAAAAATTCGAAGATGCTTGAAAAAGGCCTATTAGCATCATACAAAATATCGCAATTGATAGCGAAATCAGGAAAACCTCATACTATTGGAGAGTCATTAATATTACCAGCTATCAAAGAAGTGTTAAATTCAATGGTTGATTGTGATTCTGAACAAATAATTTCATCAATTCCTTTGAGTAATAGTTCTGTTTCTTCCAGAATTGATGAAATGGCATTTGATATCGAAGAAACCCTATGTGCATTTTTAAGAACAACAAAATTTTCAATTCAGATTGATGAATCGACATTCAACGATAGTGTTGCACTTTTATTAGTTTACGTACGTTATATTAATCAAAATGATGTAATTCAAGAAGAATTTTTATTTTCTGAACACCTTGAACTCGATACAAGAGGATTAACAATTTTCAAAACTGTTGAACAATATTTTTTGAAACATGAAATACCCCTTAGCAATATTTTTGCTTGTTCAACAGATGGGGCACCTGCGATGGTTGGAGTTCATCGTGGGTTTTTGGCATATATGAAGGAAAAAGTACCGAATATTTTTACAATCCATTGCGTCATTCACAGACAGCATTTAGCTGCGAAAAATTTAAGTGAGAGGCTGAATGAATCACTAAATGTTGTCATATGTGCAATAAATCGTATTAAAATGCACCCATTGAATTCGAGAATATTTCGACATATTTGTGAACAAAACGATGAGCATTATGAACGACTTCTTTTGCATACCCATGTTAGATGGCTTTCAAAAGGAAACTGTTTGTGTCGATTTTTTGAATTGTATGATTCAATCTTAGAATTTTGTCAGTTACATGAGCAGAGAATTTTTAGGTAATTATTCCTTAATCATTTTAGTAAGTTGATTTTATTGAAAGCTGATATAGCTTATCTAGCTGATATTTTTTATAAAATCAACCAAGTAAATATTAGCTTGCAAGGAAACAATATCAATTTAATAAATGTAAAAGGAATTATTATGCCTTTTATTGAAAAATTACAACTTTATGAAAACAATATTAAGAAAAAGATTTTTATTAATTTTCCAAATCTACAAAAATTTGGGGTTATTTTTTGTAATAATATTTATTAGGTCGAAAAATTAACGGATTCTGACTGTGAATGCTTTTGCTTGCATCTAAAAATGTTAAAAGATGACATGAAAATCCGCTTTGAAGATTTAGAAAATTTAAAATTTTTTGATTGGTATATAAATCCATTTGAAACTGAAAACGTTAATTTATCTCAAGAAATAACAGAAAATTTATTAAATCTGAAATATGACTTTGAAGCTAAAGTCATTTTCAACAAATATGGATATCAACAATTCTGGGTTACTCATAGAAAAAAATATCCTTTATTGTGGAATGAAATTGAAACACTTATAATAGCATTTCCTTCAACATATCTAGTTGAAAGAGGATTTAGTGCAGTCTCTAATATTTTGACCAAAAAAAGAAATAAATTACAAATTGTGAATAGAGGAGATTTGAGACTAAGTCTGTCGACTATTGAAGCTGACATAAAACGATTGACAAATTCCCATCAAGCACAAGGCAGTCACTAAAATTTTTTTATATAAAAAAGTTTGGTTTGTGAATACCCTTTTTAATTCTAAAAAATAATAAGTAATATTCGAAAATATTAAAATGAAACAATTGGCGAAAAAATTGCCAAATAAATCTATAATTGAAAAAAAATAAATTAAATAATAGGGGGGCGCTGAAATTTTGAAGCTTCGAAATTGTGTCAAAAGGGGGCGCTGACTTAAAAAAGGTTAAGAACCACTGGTCTAAAACATTTAGAGTTCAGACAAGGTAAACGGACAGGTAATCAAAAATACAGTCGGACCTCGTTATGAGCCAGACCTCGGGTATGATCCATACTCGCTTATGATACAAACTCTATTTTTGAGCCACGTTTTTTGAAACTGCTTTTTTCCTAAGGGGTTTGTAAAAATCAATTAAAAATAGACCTCGTTATGAGCCATCTAAAAATTGCTATAAACTAAATATTTTGTAATATAATTATTTTTATTTTATATATTTTATCGTTTTTTTTAAAGAATTTTTTCCTTGCCGCGTTGTTATCTTTGTTGAAGTATTTTTCACTGTTCTATGTTTTCTAGATGCCTAAAATGAAAATTGATCACGAAAAAAAACTCGAAATAGCCCAATATATTAAACGGAACCAGCTTTCAGAGCGCAGAATTGCGGAAATTTTCAAAGTTAGCAGGGCTACAATTTCACGTATAAAAAAAGATTTCCCTTTTCTTGATAATGGAACTATTTATTCTGATTTATCCGAGCAAACTAGTGATTCTGAAAAGCTTAAAAATCTCGATCTTTAAGTTTTCGAAAAATTCACAAATTGCGACTTGAAAAAGTTCCCTTATCTGGACCGACCATTAAGAAAATTGGGTCGATGGTCGCTTCAAAATTATCATTGAATAATTTCAAATCGTCTAATGGTTGGCTTCAAAGATTCAAGAAACGACATAATTTACAATACAAAACATTGTGTGGTGAAAAGGGTTCCGCAGATACATCCATGCTCCCTCATTTTTTCCAAGAATTAGATACAAAAGTTGTTTATTATGGTAAAGAAAATGTATTTAATTGCGACGAAACTGCACTTTATTTCAAAAATACACCAATTAAGTCATTTGTACAATGTGGTGAAAATTCGTTTGGTTTTAAGCAGCACAAGGAAAGGTTTAGCCTGCTTCTATGCTGCAGTTATCTTGGAGAGAAACTGGAGCCTTTAATTATCGGCAAATATCGAAACCCTCGGTGCTTAAAACAATTCTATTCTGATGTTTTTAACGTCATGTACTCTTCTTCTAAAATTCGTGGATGACAACTGAAATTTTTAAAAGCTGAGTTTTTAAATTAAATACCAGAATGCTTTCTGAAAACCGAAAAATATTAATGTTGTTGAATAATGCTAGTTCTCATAGACCAGGCCTGGCCAACCCAAATCGCATCGCGGGCCACTTTGTCCAAATGAATCCTTTCCGCGGGCCGCATATACATGTACATACTAAGGATAGATATCAAAACAACACAGATAAGATTTTATTTAGTAAAATAGCATTCAGTCCAATTATACGTATCAATGAGAAATCTGTTTTTCTTTATCTTCACTTAATTTTTTCAAATCAACTTCACAATTACTAGTTGCACATCTTAATTGGTTTTCTAAGTTTTTATCTGTTAAAGAAGATCTATATCTACTTTTACTAAACTTAATTTCGAAAAGAATGATTCACATACGTAAGTAGATCCAAAGGAGCTTAAAACTCTTTGTGCAAAAATTCTTAAGTTGGGATATTTTTCTGCAGTCACATATTGTTATAAAAGTCAATTTTGGATATAGTAGGATAAACAAGTCTTAGTTCACTGTTGCACTGTAGGTCAATTATTCCGTCTGCAAAGTATTTGAAACAATAGAAAACGTCAACATGAAATGGAGAAGAAAATGTTTCAAACATTTTCTCATATTTTTTTAGTTCCGAGAATCGACTGTCAAATGCTGCAGCAAGATTTTTTTATTCATCAGCGTACTTGAAGAAATTTTTACAATGGCTGATTTTAATTGATTTAGCGTTGGAAAATGTTGATCATTTCCATTTCTTATTTGACATTCAACAATGACAATTTCATTCGAAATGCTTTGACTTGATGGCATGCATTAGTAATCAAATTATCCTGTCCTTGTAACTCCTTGTTTAATTGATTAATTTTTTCGGTTATATCTAACAAAAGCACAGATCTAGCATCCATTCTTCATCATTTAATTCAGGTAATGTCATTTTCTTATGCATCATAAAACTTTTGATTTCTTCTCTCAAGTCGAAAAAACGTTTTAAACATTTTCCGCGACTCAGCCATCTGACATTGGAAAAATACACAAGATCACCATAGTGAGAATATAACTCGTTCAATAATTCTTTAAACTGGCGATGTTGAAGTGCATGAGAACGAATGAAGTTTATAGTTCTTACAACCACACTCATAACATGGTTCATAGACAACACTTGCGCGCACAAATTGTGTTGATGTATCAAGCAGTGTATTACCAAATAATCATTTTTTATGCTTCTTGACTCCATCTCATCCATTATTAGCTTTACAACTCCTTTATTTCTTCCAATTTCACAAAATTTCTCTCGCGGGCCGCGGCCTTGGGTTGGCCAGCCCTGTCATAGACTATCCGATTATTCAAACATTGAATTTTTATATTTACCTAAAAACACTACATCGTTAGTTCAGCCATTGGATATGGGCATAATTAAAGCACTGAAGACAAATTACAGTAATTTACTTATCGAATTTGTATGCATTTGTGAAAATAGAAGCAATTTTTTGGAAGCAATCAAAAGTCTCAAATAAATGATTTCTACGCCCTAAGGAAAAAAATAATGATTAATTTACGGGATTAAAAATCGTTTTGGAGAAAAGATTACGCATTATTTCAAAAAAGTATAACTTATGAACTGTTTCTATCTGTTTCTTGTGAACTATTTTTTACTTAAAGTACTGTTAATTAGGATTATTAGCGAACCTCGGTTTATGATACAACCTCGGTTTATGAGCCACCAAGTGGCTCAAACCGAGGTCCGACTGTACTTAGAAATCTACAATTCATAAACAGATTTTGATTCAGTACGATTTTGACTAGAAGTGATATGTTATTATTAACACACTTATTGTAGGGCTATAATAATTATAGTTCCACCTGTGCAACATCCAAAACAATGTTAGTAACGAGTCTCCTTCATTTTCCTCGTTTAAGCGCTGTGAGCCGCAGCCTGTCCAAGTCATCATCGGTCTTGAGACAGGATTTGATTTTGGCGAGGTCCGCTTTCAGAAAGACAGGTAACGTAGTGTGTAGGCGTTCCCGGAACCGTGGTTTGTCGCATTGGAAGTAATCCTCCATCACCGTATTTGCGGGTGCGGACTGGTCCATTTGCAGTATGTGTCCAAATAGCTTCCAGCGGGATTCAGCAACGTCAATGCAAAGTGGCCTTGTAGAACACTTTATATATAACGACTCCCGGGATATTCTATAAAGACACTCGGGGTAGCTCTATTGCACAATGTCTGGAAAACGCCTTAATTCACTGTTGGGACTATCTATCGTCACTTTTAATGTCAGGGGAATCTCCAATACATATAAAAGAAAACAATTGTGCAAAGATTTTGAGAGATACAATGTATCAATCGGATGTATACAAGAAACGAAGGTCTTGGAAGGGGCTGATGAATCATATGGAAACTACCGTCTAATACTACTTCCCAGCATATCGAAGCACTATGGGCAGGGATTCATTGTCCATAAGACTTTAGCCCCTGGAATTCATCGTGTATGATGTGTAAATGATATAATCTGTGTTTTGCAAATAAAGACATGTGACAAAGGAAAATCGAGGGGAATTATCTCCATTATTAATGTCTATGTCCCACATTCTAGGATGTTGTGAAAGACCAGAAGTTTTAATCATATTCTACTCTGAGCTATCCAAAGTCTATACCGAACTTGAATCCTCTTTTATAATATTCATTACGGGTGATTTCAATGCCAAAGTTGGCGTTCAAAAAGGATTACAATTCATGGGAAGACATGGATGCGGTATAAGAAACTTATCTGGGTGCTTCCTCGCGAATTTTCTGTTTGTTATGTGACTTATTTATATGTAATACTGCTTTTCAGCACCCTGCACGTCACAAAACGACATGATGAATCAATCTATATATACAATCAAATTGATTATATTCTCTGTCGGATGAATGACAAAAGCTTTCTGCTTGACTCACGCTCTTATGGAGGATCAACTGTCGACAGTGATCACAAATCGTTATGGCTATGATTAGCATTAAAATCCAATCTCGTGTTCTTAAAAAAGACTATACCAAAAATTCTCGAGAAGCCGGATATATGATCGGAAAGCAACCTTTAATCTACCAGTTGGGGCAAAAAAGTCATGGCACCTTTGCAATTTTGACTAAATTTAACATTCTTTGCCAAAAAAAATATAAATACATTACTTTAAAAATAAATTAGTACTATAGAACTTTTTAGAAAATATTATTGAAAAAACTATCTTAAGGGAATTATTAATATTGCACTAATTAACGATTTATTTTTAAAAGTCAATTTTTTAAGGGAAAAAAGTAATGGCACGAATTCAATTAATATTTAGTTGCATCCCTTTGCTAGCAGAATGCTTCCAATCGTTTTTTTGTAAGAAAAAATTAGTTTTTGACATTCTACTTTAGAAATATTTTTCCATTTTCGTAGCAAATTGTTTTTAATTCCTGGATATTTTTTGGTTTTAAGCCAACTTTTATTTTAAATATTTCCATAAGTTTTCGATGGATTCAGGTCTGGCGATTGACTTGCCATTCCAAAACATTTATTTGTTTTTTTTCTAACCATTAACGGTTACTTTTGACTTGTGCTTTGGATCTTGTCATGCTGAAGTCCAATGTTGTGTCAAATTTAAGTTCGCGACGAAGGTAAAAACATTTTTCCAAATTTCGCAATTTTAGGAGAATTCATCATTCCATCAATTACAATAGTTCACAACACCTGTTGATGAAAACAACCCACAACATGATACAACCTCCCGTGCTTACGGTAGGTATGGGCATTGGGATATACGCCTGATTTGATTTGAGCCAAATTGAAACGTGTAGGTCAGTCCGAAAGTAAGAAATCAATGAGGACTAAATAAATGAAATCGAAAACTAAAAGATGGTGCACAAATGTTTGCAGGAGCCCGTCTGCTAAAAAATAAGGAACAAAAAACTCACCTAAGAATACATGACTTTGAGGAAAGAATTATACTTTACCCTCAGTAACAAACAAAAGTCATCGAAAACCACTTTGAGAAGCAATTTAACACATTAAATGGATCTCTGGATGCTTTTGTCGGACCCTAAAGAGAATTAGTAATTCCGATTACGTCTGAAGAAGTGCAATCAGCAATTTTAAAATTGAGGAACAATCGATCTTCGAGACCCGATAACATTAACCCCGAACTACTGAAATACGGGCCATATATACTATTTGAAATTATTGCTAAATTGCTGAACGATATGTTCACATCGAATTCTTCTCTACCTGTGGGGAAAGGCATTCTAATCCCAATTCAAAAGCCACATAAGCCGAAAGGCCCTTTGGAGAACCTACGGCCGGTCATTCTTTTAGACTCTCTTCAAAAAGTGCTTGCACTGATCATCCTGAAGCGAATAAAAGAGCCTGTCAACGAATACCTCTCTGCCAGTCATAGTGGGTTCAGACAAGGGAGATCCACAGCGGATATTGTATGGAGCCATCGATGGAGATGCACTATATCTCAAAGATTCAAATGTGCAACCACGCTTTTGGGAATTGACATGTCCAGGGTCTTTGACACAATAATCAGGGCAAAGCTGATTGAGGTGTTATAACGCTTTTTGGATGAAAGCTCGGTTAGAGTAATTAGATTGCTTTTTGCCAACACTGAACTTGAATTAAGAATATACTTGGAGTCTGCATTACGAGATCTAAGACCATATTACAAAGGTGGAACCAAGAAAACAATTTATGCCGATGACGTGGAATTGATATCCGAAGACAGATCCTCATTAATAGAACTTCTCGAACTTGCACCGGAGCAATTAAGAAAATGGTTCCTTTATGTAAACAAAAAAAAACTGATCTTGTGGAAGATGGCGCCATGTACAAAAACTTGGCTCTCTTCTGGGAAACAGTGAGGATATTGCAAGGAGAAAAATGCTGCCATCTGCAGTAATGCACAAACTCTGAAAGAAATGACTATCATATGAATCAGCGAATGTTCAACTCCGGACAAGCTTTACAATGCCTTTGTGAAATCCGTGTTAATGTATAACTCCGCCATTTGTGGTTGCACAGATACGGAACTGACACGTTTTAACAGTTTCCACAGAGGACAATTGAGAGTGATATAACTTATAGCAATTATACGTAATCGAAATGAAAATTGATTTTTATTTTCATATGAACAATTTTCAAAAAGTTCTTAAGTTCCTGGCGAAGTTTCTAGACCAATTTTTACAAAAGCTGGTCATCCCATCGGTCTTTCCCCATCTCCACGATCTGGGCTTACTGGCCCTAGCACCAAAAGAAGCTCGCTGACTCAAAAGCTCGTAAGATAATATTATTAACAGCGGATACCGATGAGCTTGTTTAACACTTCGTTTGCAAAGAGTGAGTTGACATTTCTAACGTCTATCATTTTTTTTACATCTTCGACGATTTTGTTTGCAGATTTCAAGTCCATTTTTCAGTGCAGTACTAATGCGCATGCAGTCATCCAAAATGTTCCGAGGCCGATTATTGGCATAGAATTCAACCATAACCCGGTGTTTGGCACAGTTACAGAGCATAAACAGACGAGTCGATGCAGGTTAAGCCTCTTTGAAAGGTTTCTGACGTGGATTGGGAGCGTAAATTTTTCCAGGTTTGTTAGAATGATGTTTGGAATGGGAATTTTAATCCTGAATCTTTCCACAGCATACATCCATCTTCAAAAGGCTTTTCCAAAGAAGATTCTGGGGATTTATGTAGAATCTCCAAAGATAGCCTTTGGATGGATAGTGAGATAACAAAAAGGCGCGAGGACAAGCTCCAGGGCAAATCTTGAGCCAGCTCCGCCAGAATTAAGTAGTAGTTCACATTGCGTTCACCTATCATCATAGAAATAAATGTTTAAAATAGACTCGGCGCACAATCTTAACGTATTATCGATAGATTGCAATATTTCATCTTGTATACGGCAAAGAGAGCATCTTAATAAGCATAATAAGTCGGGACGTGGATGCAATTGTTGAGGAGGAAAAAGGCCGTGTAGGAGTCACGTAGAGAAAGGCGTTAAGAAAACGGGTCATTTAGCTCGGAGGTGGTTTTGCAATCCGGACTCTCCAAAAGAATCATTAAGGTGTGTTTGTTTTGTGCCTGCCAAGATTTCCGAAATATTCGCTATTATTAAGTCAAAATGTTGGGATTGAAATTTTTATGATGTCAGTTTTTTGTTGTTGACTTTTAGCCTTATTTTTGCTAGGGCAGGAACAATTTTAGATAACTCATTCATGAACATATCAACGGGGCCTCCAATAGTGGCATCGTCGAAGTACCAGCGGTTGAAAGGTGTCTTAACATTACGAACTACCTCGTTGAATTCCTGTCCGGGAATGAATTATTTGTTTGTCAAAGACATGCAAAATTTCGGACTCGTAATTAAGATGATCCAGTCTCATGATTTCAGGCGTACACTGCAAGCACGATTCCAACATACAATTCTTCCTCAGGCTATAGAACGCGTTTGAGATATCCAGCTTTACTGCGAAGGTATTCGGGAAATTCTTACGTCGGTTGAAAAAAACCCTTGTCGCATAGACAGCGGCTTCATATCCGTTGAGAACACTAACTTCCAATTGACCTCGAGATAATTCAGCAGCAACACGGAGACATACTCTTTGGGCTGCAATTTTATAGACATTACCGAATGCAATAGAGTGAACACCGCCATCATTTTTTCGAAAAGCAGTAAAATGTGAATTAAAAAGAAGATCCCTAGCTAAGCATGGGATCTCAGCATTGATGATCGGTTAGACAAGTTTGGTAATAAATTTGATCAGGTAGATTCCAACTTCCATAGTCAATTGAAAAATCATGTTCTTATATGACTCGGCTAGAGACTATTAATTCCCCCACTGTTACTCGGTCTGAAAAATCCCTTCCGAGATTTCTTGGTAAGAAATTGACAATGTAGGAGCACTGTCTCGTGTTGGAAACTTCCCTATGTCATCAGAGGGCATTGGATGTCTGTTTTTTGAGGTGCTCAAAAGTCTCGGCAGTATATTCAGCAAGTGAATCTGCCGACAAAAAACTCAAACGGCTGCAGGGATGTTGCAATCCGTGAGTTCACGACTGACTTGGGTTTCGAACCACTGACGGGATTTTTCAAGAAACTAAGTGCATTGTTTGTTCAAAGATCAATCAGATCTTCCTTGGGTTCATGATCATCTGACATAATTTTCAGATTATAAGAAAATAGACTCAGAATCCATTCATTCAAAATATTTAGATCCGTTCTAAAATATCCTTCCAAAGATGTGGAAAATACTTATAAATGAGACATCATTCCTCTACGAAGAGTAGGATTTATTGAATTGTCGACCACTTTTGAAGGTTGGGAAATTCGTGAGATTGTATATTTCTATTCTCCGACGTCAGAAATAATTTATTTTTGAATGCAGCCATTTTAACTATGTTAAAGACATCTATTCCTTTTGTGGACATTTATAATTTTTTACAAAACAAAAAATCTTCTTTCAATGCACCATCATGAAAATACTTAACTAGTGCAATAAGTTTACCACAATAAGAGACATCAGTTGATTTGTCCAACTAAAAAGATATAAAAAAGACTTGATTTGATCTCTAATAATTTTTGACAAAATATCATTGCTTAACTCACATATTCGACTGTGAATCATATTATTGGATAGCGGGATTGATTCAATCTTTTGTCTTAACTCTGTTCCGAGTATTAATGAGAGCATTTCCAATGCACATGATTTAATCAAATTTTTTCCGACTGTATATGGCTTTTTAGACCTTGCGGTGTTATAGGCCAATTTATAAGAGGCAAAAAAATCGGTTTATCAAAATATACAAATCCTTAGTTAGGAAGAGTCACTTGCGAATGCAAATCATATTGAGTTCCCTTGATTTTTAGAAATTCAAAATCATTTTTGCTGCTATTAGTTCCACCATGTTTATTTAAAAGTCCTCTTCCATTTTGGAATGTTTCATATTCTGGTTAGAGAATATAACATCACATAAGAAAAATTTGGGTCTTTGGAGATTATCGATTTTAGTATATGTAAATCCAAAACGGACATTATCATCATTTTACTTTATTTTTTCATATTGTGCGTCATGCTTTTAATTCTTTAAAATGAATGTAATTAACTAGTATTTTATTGAAAAAATAATGTTAATCATGACTAATCTAGTAAGTTTTTTAAAGTCATCATATTTATAAAATTTTCAAAGCAAAAAAAAGTTTTTGAATCATTTTTTGGTCAAGAATTGTAAACTCTAAATCAAATTCTCTCATTAGTAATAATAAATTTGAGGGTTTAAATAAAATAATTAAAGATAACATACAGTGCGACCTCGAATTGGGGAAATTTTTCCCCAATTTTGAGGTTTTCCCCCAAAAAAAGGTTTTTCATTAAATTTAGGTCTCGCCTGTTCGATATCTCTCTTAATAATATAACCGAGACGGATAACTACAATTTTTATTTTTTAATAAAAAAATCAGTTAATTTTAATCGAGTGTTTTGTTTTTTTCGCATCGAACTCATAATATTTGCTTTGAATCTGAATAGATCAAGTACATTTTCCGGAGTCTCTTGCTTTAATAACATTTAGCAGCATTGTGAATGCGCATTCCGCATTGTTTATAACTTGTTGATCATCCAAATGTTCCATAAATTGTTCGCTGCAGTCCTCTTAAAATGATTCTTAAATGCCTTTATTATCCCTTGGTCACATGGCTGAATTAAGGAACTTGTATTTTTTGGAAAAAATATTACGTCGACGTTTGAAAGTTTGAGAGAAACAGCATGACAAGTTGCATTATCAATTAACAATGCTATTTTCCTTCTTTTCTCTCTCATTTCCTCGTTAAATCGAGATAACCAATTTTCAAAAATATTTTTTGTCATCCAGGCTTTGCACGAAGCATCATATTCAATGCCAATTTCTCTCAGATTCACACCTTTTAATACTCTTGGTGACTTCGTACGCCCAATTATAAGCGGTTTATATTTTTCTCCTGTGTAACTGCAACACAAAAGAAGTGTCATACGTTCTTTTCTTATTTTATGTCCGCTGTGTGACTCATTTTTTTCAACAAAACTCTTTTTGGAAACAGCTTTATAAAATAATGCAGTTTCATCACAGTTGAAAATGTTTTCTCCCCCATAGTTTTCAAGCAAATCATTGAAAGTTGATCGGAAGTTTTCCACACCTTCTTTATCAGCTGATCGTGATTCGCCATGTAATATTCTGAATTTTATTTCGAATTGTTTCTTAAATCTGTAAAGCCATCCATTAGAAGCAGTGAAATTATGATTTGAATTTCTATACGCAATTTTACGTGCAATAAGCTTTAAGGTTGGCCCATTAATTGGGAAACCTTTCGACCTGAGATTACGAAAAATCTCGTAAACTTGGGCATTCAATTCGTATCCAATTGTCCCTTCGGATGTTGAGAAACCTTGAGCTAAGATTCCTTCCCTTTTCTTTTTTAGTCGGTATAGCATTCCTTTAGAGATGTTAAATCCTTCACAAATCATTTTGTCCTTATGACCCGACTGTATATCCTTGCAAATTCTGATCTTTTCACTTTGATTTAGTTTTCTAGGCATTGACTTTCTAAAATTTATAAAATAACTTTAAAAATTGATAATTTCAATTTTTTACCAGGTTAATTATTTCATTAAAAATCATCGTATTTTATAGGGATGGCAAAAATATTTCCCCAAAAGCAAGGTTTTCCCCAAAAAAGAGGGTTTCCCCGCTACTTGGTTTTCCCCAATTCGAGGTCGCACTGTAATTAAGATTGGGCCGGCTGAAAAGAGGATTCTGGCTATAATTTAGAAACTAATCGGAAAGAAGACCTTTGATCACCTGGAAACCAACTGGCTGTACCAGAGAATATGTATACCAATCTTGCGAGGTAAATCGTTGCTATTCGCGGTGCAGCCACTGGCGAATCCGAATTGTTTTACCATTCCATACTTTAAATCAGTTTAATATTAAATTCAAGATACAATTATTAAAAATGAAGTAGAAAATGATGACGAGAATATATCTTATTTGGAAACAATAACCGCAATGAATACACTTGAAGAGAACATTTTCAATTTGTTTCCAAAAGCTTTGAAAGATTATTAAATTTCAGAAAAATATTAGGAATGAAACAAAAAAATCTGCAACCTGAGGGAAATTAACTGACTATTTTCTTATCTTTTTTAATAAATTTGTTTTTAAAATCTATAAAAAACATTATTTATTAATAAATTTAATAAAAAGCAAATTTAAATCGGTAAACTGTAGATAAATCTAAAGAAAATATCGAACCTCAATTTTTGGGACATTTTTTAAATAGGTGCTCCAAATAGAGGTAATACTTTATAATGATCTGATTTGGATTTATGAAGCTAAAGATACTTATGTGCCACACGACAAGCTTAATGCTGTGAAACCATAAATCCGGGTGAAGCCATAGAACTTCCAGCAAAAAAGTAATTTCACTGCGGGTTTGGTAAGATGTGCACAGTTAATATGCCATAATTTATTACACGTTGAACAGAAAACATCACATTTCCTTGTGTTGTTGAAACCCATTCCAAAACTAACATGGTCTCTTCTGCAGTTTCAGCCTCTACTGCAGAAAAAAGAAAAATTGCCAAATATGCAAATCTTGGTCAACGGTATTGTTTCATTTCTATCTCTGTGGAGAAATCTGGGGTAACCGGTCCTCTAACGACTTCTTTCATCAAAGAAATCCGAGGAAAAGTCGCTATGCGAGGTGGGGAGCCTCGAAAAGTGTTATGGTTGTTCCAAGAAATCGGAATAGCTGTTGTTTGAAGCAATGCACACTTCATCAAACGTGCAGCTCGTAAAAATCGTAAATAGCTTTGCCGCAAATGAAAACGACATGTTGACATATCGCCCATCTTGCTCAGGCCGGTTTGATCACTAGCTATATTTTATTATTTGAATTATCTTTCTCTAAATTTAAAAAAAAAATAAATGTCCCTGGTTTTTGAACAGACTGGTTTCAATTGTAAAGCAGTCAACACCAGATTCCTTTTGTATGATTAGAATTGAGTTCAAATCTTAATATAAATAGCGAGAAAAAATTAAAAATCCAGTTACTCCAGGGCAGGGGTGGCCAACATTTTTCACCGGCGATATATTTTAATAACAGAATTTTTATTTTATAATTAAAAGTTAATGGGATTTTTGGCATTGTAATTCTCTTGCGATTATTTTGAATTCTGACTTATATGAGCTTAGTGTTATTCTCACGGAATCATCAAGATCCGTTAAACAGGTCCTGTATTGTCTTGTATCCCGTATTTATATAGCAAAGGCGATTGACCAAGAAATGCGCCGCGATCGACTGGTTGGCCACCCCTGGTCTAGAGAATGAAATTATTGGAACTTAATTAATTATTTTAATTTTCATTCAAAAATTACTACATAAATTTGTTTATCCGAATACAGCATCGAAGCTCGAGAGAGATCAATTCCTAGTTTGTGGAATTTCTGCGTTGTGACTATCTGTGTTTCCATACGACTTTTACATAGAAATATGACTTGTCTACTCTGGAAAAAATTCTATCAAATCAATCAGGAACAGTAGTTTTGTGGAGTCGTTAGAAAGATTATTGATCTGAGATTTTCCTCCGGTCAAACTTAGCCTAATCAACCTCCTGGGAGTACTGCTTAAGTGTTCTTTAATAGAGTGGCCATACTCTTTTTTATGTTACGAAGAATAAAGTTCCTCTTTCCTTTTAATAGGGCTGTCTCAAAACTTTGTGTGTTCTTGATACTGAGTTTATTTGTTTATTGTATAGATTATCGTCTTCTTGAGACACCTTTCAACAGAGACCTGATAATAGTCCTAACCCCAACATTTATTAGATAAACATGTTTTTTAAACAGTTTCTAAATTAATGTAAAAACAAAACTACTACAATTTTTAATCTATTTTCTGTTAAAAATATTCATCAAATGAAAATAAAACAATCAGACACAAATAAAATACCAAACAATTTTTAAGAAGTGCTTTTCCACACTTTTATAGGAAGTGCGATACACCGTCGGGTATTTGCCCGTTGTCTCTTGAGAGGCCCGGTGGTTCGAGATGCGAGGAGACTCCAGAGGCCTCGAGGGCATTCTTGACAATGTTGTTCAGCCCCGAATGGCGTGGGAGTCGGCCTGCACTCACCGGCAAGACAGAGGGTGGAGGCCCTTTACGTTGACGTTATCCCCGCATCGGCATTCGTAAGGAGTGCAGATTTTTAAGCCGAGTCGGAGAGAAATTCTGATTCTTAAGCATTCTGGGTCTAGCAAGTTTCCTGCTGCAGGAGAGGGATAGACGTTAATCCAAGCGCCCGTACGTGGAGATGCTCCTGAAAACGGAAACAAGGTGAAGTACGGAGTGGGTACTCCAACAGCAATTAGGCGAACACCGCTGTCTTTTTTTAAAAAAAAGAAACAGGTGGGCTGAGAAAGAGTCTACGAGCAAAAGCAGACAAATCTGAGAGAAAAAGGTTGTTGACTAATGCCGTGATCAAGTAATGAACAGCGGGCCTGTTGGGCCAATTACGGAGGAAATTAGACTGCAAAGGTGACTTGGGCGTAGGTCCTCAATCCCTGCACTGCTGCTAGGCGAAAAGGATTTAAGAGCGCGGCTGCCCACATTTTTCGTGGATTTCTAAGGGAAGTGCGTAGCTTCGATAGCTAGAAATGGCCCGAGGTTGCAGGTGCTGGATGGTGTTTGGTCTTCAAAGTGTTAATTACATGTTTGGTCGATGGGAGTATGCCGCTATTGGAGGCCAGAACTCTCATGGCTGCTCTGTTGTCGCCCTCGATTAATTTTGACATGATGTGGGACCCAAGAGAGTTGGAATCGAGGACTGTAGTGCCGGCGACTTCGACATGGCTTGCAAGAATCGAGCTGAGAAAATCGTCCTTGGCAAATTGATTCATACAAACCGAGATGTTGTTTTTTACGCCTGTGGCAAGAGAGCGATCTGATTTCACGTATTCTAGACTAAAACTAAGTGCCAAAAAAGGAAATAGGATGATTTGGACCCAAGCGGATTAGGATAGAGACAAAAAGATGTCATTTATTAGAAAGGCCAAAAATTCGAAAGCAAGCGGCCTTAAGGATTTTCACGAGCACAAAGCGGCTGCGGCGGAGAAGGAAAATGCAGGAAGGACGTCTTCTGCGGAGAATTTGTCCGGGCAAATAGCGTCCGCAAGGGGTTTCCGTGATGGAACTTTTGGGTTTCAGAGGGGCTGAAATAGGCAAGAAGGACAGGACCAGCATTTTAGTGCCAGTGCCTTACGTTTACAAATGTTTGGCCAGTACAAGTGGAAATACTTGTTACAGGAGAAGCAGCGAAGTGCGTTATTTATGAGAGCTGAAGACAGACAGTCCTTGTTAAGCGTAGATTCACGGAGGAAACTGCGGGTGGTTGTGATATTTATGTCATATAAATAAGAGAAAACAGAATGAATGAAAAGAGGTGAAAGGATAAGTGGAAACGAGGGTGAATTGAAAAGAGTAAGAAAGAAAAAAAAGATGGATAAAAAGGAAAAGGATCAAAGGGATGATAACAACTGAGCAAAGATGCTACAAAAAGACAAAGACCAAAAATACAAGAATCAAGACACCACAACTACAAAGAATTTAATAAAATAAGACACCCAAAAACCAAAATCCCCAAACGATATTAGTAGATGTTAGTATAAAATCAATTAAGAATACTTGGAATAAACTCAAATGGAAACGTCTGATTTTTTCAAGCATACCCGCAAGACTTGGATATCTTGCAAAATCGTAGTTCGGAAATGGTAAGTTCCCTCCTTCTGACAAAACCCAGTACCGGGAACCAGGCAAACTCCAACGTTTTTCAACATTTCAAAACAGTAAAATCCATCAGGACTAAGATTTCGTTTCTATTTTAAAACTATCAAAATGCCAACCTCTGCTTCTTTGACGAGTTTATCCGGAAGGTATATCTGCGGGAAAGAATACATTGCCCCCCTTTAACTCAACACAAGACATATGCTCCATGGATTGAAATGATTTAGTCACCAAAATAGACTTTTCCTTCAGCTCGTTCAACACTTTCTCCTTTTCCTGCGAGAACATTCATGAAGGCTCTCCTGGAGTGGGATGGTTGACCATTGCGTCAACACCACCTAGAAAAAACTCAATCACAAAACCTGTCCAAACACAGTACAACACAGTCGAGCCGTGAAGACTTGTTGGATCTGAAAAGCCACCTCCGGGTCAACATTGAACATTTCAAAATATCCTCCACGTGCCCCACATCTGTAAAGTTAAACACAATATTGAACTCTCCCATGTATCCCTTAGACACGGACATGAAGGAAAAGAGTTCGACGGAACTGTACTCGGGACCCATTTCACAAAGCACTTTTTTGAACGACCAAAACTTTGCATTTTGTGCGTACACTTTGTTTATGTTGGTAGACCTTTTCGGTGAAGCGGAATTGAACCTCATCAGCAAGAATGGCCAAATTGGGTCTCCTGGCAAACTCAATGATGAGTTCAATATTCTCTTTCTCAAGGACCGACCCATGGGGTTTCCAGGATTGATTACGACAATAGCACGTGGAGAACACTCCTTTTTTGAATCGGCAATGGATCTCTCAAGTTCTTGAAGTGTAGCGACCAGTCTTTCTCTTCGTTTAATAGTAGTTTATTTGATTAAGATTGAGTTGGTGAGTGGTGGCACTGTACAGAGGGTACTGAGGGATTGGAATCATCACCCCCGACCGAGGACCCTCTTCTGATATGAACATACTCAACACAGTCTTGCTTAGTCCGTGAATATACCTTAATTCCATCGCTTGCTCCGTTTGTGAGGATAATGTTGCCAAAGTCTGAGGGATGCCCGTCTCTATTTTCAATGTATTGGGCCACATGACGTCGAATTATTTCAATTCCTGGACTTGGGCTGTATGAGCCTAGGAATGTTCATTTTTGAATATTTTTGCCTATGCTTGAACCACCACAGCCCGACAGGATGGCCTGCGCCCGTTCAACCACGTCGGAGGGGAAAATGCCGGATTTCAGAGACCAGAAGGATAAGAACAGGCGGCGGACAACTACACAGATTGGACTAATTAGGTTACCTGTCTTATAAAGGAAATTGGTTTTTGACCGCAGGCATGACAGTCTCCGACTTGGCCATCATTACAGTGTCGAAAGGATGAGTTTTCCCCTAAAATTATATTTTTGATAACTTGTTTAAGTTCAGATGTGAGTTCATTTGCCAGAGTGACAATCGGTCCACGGACGGCATATTCCATTTTTCGAGCGTGGGGATTCATGTTATTAATTGTTAGGGACTTGTATCGTTGCGGGGTAAATTTCCTTTTATAAAAAAAGAATAAAAACCATCGAATAATATTGCAAGTGAAAGATCGTGACATTACAGGCGTAATTTATATTTTTTTAATATTTTTAATTAATACAACAAATATATTCTAATTAAATAAACAAAAATAAAAATCGCCTTGGAGTCTTCCGGGATCTTCGGCCCCAAGACACTTCGCTTCCTTCGCTCGCTTGGTCGACGGATTTCTAGGACAAATCAAGAGTCATTTGGCTCCTGGAAGTCTGTCGATTGCTATGATCCGAGGACTTCGCCATTCAAAGGCAGGCCGGGTGTTTCATAAGGCAATTAATTATTTAGCTAGCTTTTTTTTTCTTACCTATATAACGGTTTCTTCATTCTCAGAAGCAATTCCTGTTTCTTGCAAATGGATCTAACCTTGCATACGACGTAATTCTGAAAAAAGCTGCTGAATCAGTCCTCAAAGTCCACCTCGATGCTCCGGGATGGGCCCAATGCTCGCTTCTGCTGAAATTCGGAGGTGCGGGAATCCGTACTGTATCCGATTTAGCACTCCTGGGATATCTACCCTCCCTTTCGATGTACAACAACCTGGCCTCGGAGATTCTACTCAAACCTTTCGGATCTTGCCTGGACGGTGCTTTGTCGAATGGGCTTGCTACCTGGGATTGCTCCTTTTCTGAAATATTCTAAATATTCCATTAATTTCGTGAATTTTAAATTTTTGAATATTTTAAAAGCCAAATAACATTCGTTCAGACAGTTTAATAAATAGCCTGCGGTCTTCCTGGAGCCTTAAAGTGAGTTTTCGTAGATCACTAGCTAACTCCGAATATCCATTTTTAGATCTTTTTGGGTAACCCAGTTAAAATCAATAATTTACTGACTGGTTAGTCCAGAATATCGTTCTGCTATTCTTATGTAGTTATTCTATTTAAAAGTCGTTGTTATGTTTTGCCATTTTTTAGAGATTTGTGACTTGGAATATCAGCTTTCGTTTAAAAATGTTCTCCGAGACTCCACGATAATTTCATTAAAGCTAGCTTCCCGGGTAAACGACCTGAAGGGGTTCATGTCTTTCATTGACCAGACTGGACATATTTTAGGCCTCCTTAAAGTCTTGTTGTTACCTTTCGATTTCCCATATACCTTGAGGTGTGTCTCCCCTTTATTAGTGACATGCGGCTAAGAAAGAATTATTTGGAGGCCGCACATTTTGGAAAAGGCAGTGAAAGTAGTGATGACCAAGTCAGTAAAGGAATTAGTTGAATTAAATAAAGTCAGTCAAGCATGTTGGAATATTGAATAAAGAGCGAGTTGAGTTATGAATGTGATTTAGTGGATGGTGAATGTCTTGCTTTTCTCATTAGTGATGTCATGTGGACATAATAGCACAAAAATCCATTATGTGAAGTATAAAAAAGTTTTCATACGAAATGCCTTGATATTGGTGGATAGTGAGGTGGGTCACTACCGCAGTGATATGATAAGATTGTTGCATCGTTGTGGTGAATATGGTCAAATATTAAAGGAGTGCTCTTCTGTGCATACTCTTTCTTGGCCATAAATCAATTTTTTGCACCAATAACCGTAGGGATCTTCGGTCCGGAATCACTTTCTTTTTTCCGTCGGCTAAGACGAAGATTGTTAAGAAAAGGAAAAATCCCAAAGAGGCTTGTCATCTACTCTATACTAACCACATTCTCTTGAAAATCTCAAACTTCTAGATAGCCAGGAAGATCCCAGTAAAAATCCCTAAAGGAGTACAAATTGCCGCAGCAATATGCCTTTCAGATATCATTGATCACGCACTGTCCTCTGACAGTTAGGAATCCTGGCTAAAACTTATTTGCTTTGTCGCACTCGGAATAGTTATAACGGAATCTGATAATTTATTAAACCAAAATTTAATTAAGGTTAAGATATTTAATTAGGACTTTCAATCCTAATTGGTAGTCTCTCTTCTCCTTTTGGAGAAGAGTCTGCTGCTTGTTCCTCTTCATTCTCTATCTCTCGTCAGTTGTTGTGCGTCTTTTATCTTTGAATGGAGTGTCCTGCGGCATGCCATTTCTACTAGTTGATCGGTCGCAGAGGCATATTCCTCGCCAGTTATCTTCATTCCATGCTTGTGTTCAATTATCATGCTCTCTAGCGTCCTTTTGAGCACAACCGATTGGATGTATGTCATTGTGGATTTTTCAATATATAGTTTATCCATATAATTTTTGAAGCATCTTGTGACAACACCATCCCAGGTCAGAACCACGGAATAATTTTAACTTGGCATTCGTAGAGTAGTGAGTTCATTTGCAAGGAATCATATTTGTGAAGTTTCTCAACTTCCACTTGTTTTAAGCGGTCCTGAGATGTTATGCCCCCTCGATTAAGGTTATTTCCTTTTTAATCTTGTCATAAACAAAGATATCCGGTTTATTGAAGTTGACTTTATTTTCTGTTATAATTGACGTGTCAACTCTAATTTCTACATTTTGAGTTGACAATATCGACTGAACTGAATGAGTCTTTAATTTCCTGTTCTTTTTGATTCCATACATTCGACAAATATGAAGATGGACACATTTAACCACCTCGTCATGTCTTCGGAGATAATCGCTATTGAGCATTTTACCACACTGAGTGGCCAGATGATCAACAGTTTGTTTACTTTTTATACAATGATTGCATAACGGCCTCGTGTTTGCAAAAAACAAATTTCTATCTTGCAGAAGGCAGTATAATGCTTCACTTCGGGGGCCATTATTTCCTTTGGCTAACCATTCTGAGGAAGTAGAAGATCGACATTTGATTCATCCAGGCATTTGAACATAACAGAGTGTAGTGACTTGGACTTATTTTGTTTAGCAAATATTTTTTCTGAATGTCTTTGAGAGAATTAATATCTATGCTTCTGTGTCAGCAATAGCGTATTTAGAGGTAAGAAATCCTGCGATTGTAGCCAAATGCCATTTCTTTGTTTTAATAACTCGCAGAATCCCCGACCTTCGCAAACACACAGCCGACTGTTTTTCCAAGCTTTTAAGGAATTGCATGAGTATTAATTCGCTCTTGAACGAGATGGAGGCAAGTCCTCTTCCAAAAGTTTTGCGGTCTAATACAGCCTTTCTTTATTTGCAGGCTGGAGATGTAACTTGAGTGTCATGAGCAGTCGACGTATTTGTTTATCAATGTCATCAAATTCATATGGCTCAATATTATTAGCCCAATATAATAATTATATAGGGACAATGCATATTCATTTATGGCATAGAATAAGTTCACCGAATTCAATTTTGTTTTTGACAACATAGTTATTCTTTTTTTACATTCATTCTCCATTATTGAATTCATAACTTTATTCTTGAGGACATTACTTCCTCCATCTTCAAATACGCCCAAATAGCGATATCCATTGATTCCTTCCAAAGTCTCACAGCATGATAAGATTTGACATTAGAGGCCGATTTTTCAGAGTTCATCTCCAGGCCAACGATGTCAAAAATTCTTTAACAGCTCCATCATTTTAATAACACTGTCCTCTTTAAGAGCAAATATCTTTAGATCGTCAATAAAAAATAGGTGATTGGTAGAATATGTCAACATATTTAGATCCTCCTGATTAATTTGCAATTTGGGGAATTTAGAGTTCAGGATCCTGCTTAGGGGATCCATTACCATAACAAATAGCAATGGGGATAATGAATCTCCTTGTAAAATTCCTCGGGTTAGCTTTACTGAACCATTTTCCTTCCATCAAGATGTAGATTTACTTTCCACTTCTTGACTATACTTTTCACAAAGTTAATAATCCAGAGTGGAATTCCAGAGCTGTCCAATATGTGGAATAAAATTGGTGATCAACCGAGTCAAAGGCTTTCTTTACATCCACCCAAGCAGAGTACAACAGACTGTTTCCATATTCCTTGTTCAAGCATTGATTAATAAGTGCCTGCTCTTTCGCACCCTGACATTGCTTTCTTGTTCCAAGTTGATTGTCTGAAATCAGCCCAAATCCATCCACAAAATCAGAGAGTTTAACATTCACACACTTCGTTACAAGCTTGTACAAAGTTGGCATACACGTTATAGGCGTAAATCCTTTGGATTCTCACAATCATCCTTTTTTGGAATCAAGTAAGTTAATCCTGTGTAAAACCAACTCTCGGGCATGTACTCACCCTTGATTATCCGGATTACTTCATTACACAAGAATTCGTAATGATTTCATTTTCTTGATGAAAAAGTTATATGTTCCATCGCATCCGCACGCCTTCCAATCAGGCGCATATTTGAGCATATCTTTAACCACTCATTGTGAATTGAGGTTCCATAGCTTCACCACCGGTAGACCTCACATCCACACAATTATACGAAACGTGATCCATATTTTTCTTTCTCCAGACGTTCTCCCCAGAATAACAAGCAGTCATCATCATCAAAGCCATATAAGGTTACCTCATTATTCGACGATAAGTTTCGGTAAAACCTTCTACGGTTTAATTCGAAGCACGCATTGTCTTTTCGGACTCTTTCTTTCCTCGAGTTATAAATGGATATTTGTTTCTCTTTAATTCTGATTAGGTCATTCATAAGGCCTCAATTCTCATTAGCTCTCCCTTTTTAGATTTTTTATACCCGTAGCGGCAAAGAATATCCATTACATTTTTCTTTTCAGATTGAGGTAATGCTTGTCTCGAAAAGGAATTCACTAATTTAATTTCAGCTGCTAATTTCGAAATTTTGTTTTCTGTGTTTTCCAACCATGTGCTTTTTGTTTTTGGTCTTATATTAAGGCCAAATAAGCACACTGTACAGCATATAATATGTCTGTAATCTGATCCATATTTTGTGGAGGATTATCTTCTGTAATACGATAAATTGCAGAATTCAATCCAGACAGAATATTAGTTTTCACTCTATTTTTTTGGATTTTTGGGGTAGGTTTTCGAGACTCTCTAGGAATAGATTTGATTCTTTCGAGTTGGACTTTGAGTTCTTCTAGACAATTCTTGAAGTTAGAAATTTCAATATTCATGTTAGATTTTCCTTCACTACAATCGCCTCTTTTCCCTACATTTTGATTCCCATTTAGTGGTTTGACCATTTTTTTTAGTTGATATAGACTTGAGCACTTTAAGTATTTTTCATTGAACTTTTCAGAATGAGATCCCAGCCACCTCTAGGCATCCTTCCAATCTTTCTTTGATAGCATAGAACACCTGAGACACCCATTCAGTCTCAGAGACACACTTGACATCCTTAATAATGGCGGACATGGAATGAAAGTTAGTTGGTGCAGCACGACTTCCAACTGTAGGATTATGTTAATATTTGTTCTTGTGCCGTTATCCAGCCCCAGAGACAACACTCCTGCATCCACTACTGTTTTTATTATTTTGATTCTGCAGAAAGGCCCATGGGATTCGTTTTCTTGTTATTGATAAAAACGGACATGCACAACACCACAACAACAAAATTATTTTTTACGGAATCTGATAACAATAATAAAGAAAAAGAAAATTTAACCAGGAAACTGAATATTAAGCATGAATTTTAGCAGTTATAAGATATTAACATACGCAATACCTGAACAGCCACCTAATGTCAATGAGGTAGAAACCAGAGGAGCATACACCAAAGATTGACAAGAGAGTAATTCAGAAACTATTGGAGGCGATGAGTGGGTTATCACGTCCGATGACACAGTATTGTCTTTATTTGTAGTCTAGACTGTATACCATAATACTGAAGCACTCAAATGTATCGACTGATTATAAAGTTATTGAATCTTGAAAGAACCCAGGAGAGTATCATTTCCGAATCAGAAGTGGGCCACAGAATTGCTTCCTAGCAGCGGCGAAGGCTAAAGACCTTACGTCCATTTACACCTCGCTGGGCGGTGTTTTGTCAAATCAATTACCGATCTAATCAGAAAAATGGCTAACGGAGACCTTCCAGAATTTTCCAGAGAATTGCTCTTCTCCGCAAGGTTACTTGCTTGTAAAAAACCCAATGAAGGAATCCGCCCCGTTGGGGTTGGGAACTATTTCAGAAGCCTTACAGCAAAGGTACCATAGACCCTGGTGAGCCGACAACATGGAGATGAATTTTTTCCTAAAAAATGGGTGTTTGTATCCAGTACGGATGTGAGGCTGCGGTTCATGCTACAAGGCGTTTCTTCACACAGAGAAATATTTCAAATGAATACATTTAATCAAGTTGGACATAACGAATACATTCAATTCTCTCAGAAGAGAAAATTATAAGAACGTATTGAAAGATGGTTCCAAGGCTTTTTCCTTTTTTGTCAAATGGTCATATGGGAATGATACGTCTCTCGTTTTTGAAAATAAAATTAGTAAATCAAAAACGGGTGTCAAACAAGGAAATACGCTCGGACTTCTCTTATTTGCCCTGACTATTAACAATGTTGTCAGATCAATTGATGCACAGCTATATCTCTGGTATCTCGACGATGTCACAATTGGAGGATCATTCAAGGAAACATACAATTTATTACGTTAAGCGCTACCCGCTTAAAAAAACTTAGGATTTGCCATCGATATTAATAAATTAGAGCTAATGAATGTCTTATATCCAAACAACAACTTTCTCTCTATCAAAGAGTCCTTTAACGAACTGCTTCCTGAAATCTCTTAAGAAACATCTACTTTTCAAAAATGAAAAATTAACACGCTTCGCGGAAGATTTTCATGCTCAGACTCTCACACATCCTTCTTCCTAATGAGAAACAACACCGGACTACCCAAGCTTTTTCTACTCCGATTTTCACCCTTTTAACAACAATAGGACAGTCTACTTTTGTTTGAAAAATCTCTCAAACAAAATGTTGAGTCAACGCCTGCATCGACGAACTTGGTTGGAAGCAATGTAAGCTTCCTTCTGGATTTGTGGTGTCGGTCTAAGATCAGCACTGGAGGTCTCTCTCAAGTTGCAGCCATCTGACACGGCAAATTATTTAAACTACGCAGCTTTGAACGATGTGATCGTTCGAGCTCTGAAGGCTACAAGCTTCCCAGCAAAACTTAAATCAGTTGGTCTCAATCGAGGAGATGGAAAGAGATATGACGGGATGATCCTTTATTTTTTCATATCCGGAAGATCTTTGATCTGGGATGCAACTTTTGTTGACACGTATTCAAACACGAACCTCCTTAAATAAGTTCAGACTTTTGGTGCAGCTGCTTCAATAGCAGAAAATCTGAAAATTAAAAAATATTCCTCCCCTGTGGATCGCTAAAGATTTACAATCTGTGGCAGCCAAGTCAACGGGAGCCGTTGGTTCAAAAACTACTGAGTTCTTGCTCGAACTCGAAGGAATGCCTGTCGTAAAGAAGAGAGAGATTACGATAAGGGCTTTCTATAATAGTTGTACTCAGAAGGAACTCGTTTTCGATCCAGGCAGCAGGCTTGTTCAACTACCCTTTGCCTTTTTTATAACTATTTGACACTTTTAGTTAATAAAATATTATATTAATAAAAGGTGCATTTTAAATTTCACATCTTTTTTGAGATACTCCCCATTATTGGTCAAAATCTCAATTCCTTTTCATTCTACACCAGTGACTTTAATGCAAAAAGAAAGCTTAGAATGAACTACTCTTAAAAAAAGGAATGTACTCGGATCAAAGAATTGCTAGGAAAACAAATCAATATTTTTCTAATAAAACAAGAAAATTGAAACATGTTAGTAAATTGAGAAATCACATTAGTGGGTTAATAGTGATTAGCACGGCATTCCTTTAGAAGATCTGCAAATCCCTGGCACAGAGACACGTCTTCAGAGTAGTTTTGAACACAGTTCATAAAACGTCCCATCTCTTCGCTACAAACTTTAACATTTTCTGGCTGTGGTTGCTCAACGTGGGATGTGCCTCCAAAACCGCTGGTAAGAGCAGCCCCTACTGTATGTCCCTAAAATTAATTATATGACGTAACAATTGCTGATCCGACTGCTACACCACCAGCTGTAGCTGCCATTTGTCCCATTAATCCGGGCCCGGACTGTGGTGTTGGCACAGCCGGAGATGTTTGATGATTTCTAGTTGTTGGTAAATTTCTTGATCTGGTTGGACTTGAAGATCTTTAAGTAATAGATTGTAACATTAAACCTGGAAGAACCACGAGATGAACCACCACGACGACCCATTTCTAGAATTTTCTTAAAATTAATTATTAATACAATAAGATGAGAATTATAAAATTAAATAATATGAAATTAAAAAAACTAAAAAATTTGTATATTCACTTTGAAAGTAAAAAGAATTGATAAATGGGAGATTACATAAGTCAATTTTTTCCATATTTGCAAGTTCGAGAAATCTTGATAAAGGCAATCTCATGACGTCTTCTACCGTTGATAATTCGGTCGGCCGGGACTTTTCTTCCCAATAATATTGCTCAGCATAACTGTTAATTCAGATGAATCAGAACGGGCGACATGTCCTAAAAACGTGTTTTACAAGTTTGACCGTATCTACCCGTTTGAGTACATCGATGTATTTTAGAAAATTAGATTCATCTAAAAAAACGTAATTACAATTCTAGAATAATTATTTTAATTTTTTTGGGGGTGTCAATTTTATTAAATTGTAATCTTTGCTAAGTGATCCACGATGTTAATTCTTTGATTGAGAGGACGGGCGAATAGATAGGCAGTTTCCGCGCAATATCGCAAGCGAAATGCGCTCAAAAGGCCAGCTAGAATCACGTCTCTCGTGACTTTTCCTCAAAATCATCAAACCGATTTTTGAAAGGAACTCCAGGGCTTTTGGGCCGATTATCCCACTCGTCTCGAAAGCCAGGGGGACGAAAAAGCAGGGGTTCTCCAATGAGGCGTACTTTGCGATTTTTTTTCGTTTCGGCATGTGCGGAACCTGAGCCAGGGCGAATACTTTAATAGCCCAGGGGTCGGCAAATACTTTTGGAGAAGAGCCAATTTTAAACATTTTTGGAAATTTCGAAAAATTGAAGAGCCACCTTTTACCACTTGTCAAAAATTTAAATTCATAAAATTAAATAGACATTAATTTAAAAAATAATTAAGAATTCATTCTAAAAAATTAAATTCCGAATATTGTCAAAGTTCCGTATGCAAATTTTTTTAATTCATAATAAGAATCTGGAAGAGAATTGCAAGTTTCAAAAATCACATCTTCAAGTTTCTTTTTTATAACATTAATATCATTTTTAATTTTACCAGACAATGTTTTTGTTCCAAGTTTTCAAGTAATTCTGAAAGGCGAATAAACTTTGATGTCCATAATTTCTTACATGTCAAGTCCAATAGCTGCATTTCGAACTCAGCTGCGTTAATTTCAAATGGCAATAAATTTTAAGTGCTGACTTTAGCACATAGGGGGTTTATAACGAACGATAGAGTTGCCTTTTCTTTTCTAAAATCCTTAAACCTTTTTATATTTAAACATTCATTTTTAACCTGGCATTGAAAGATTTCTTCATATACAAAAGAGCATTTTTAAAATAAGTTTTATTTATAATTCGATCATTTTTTTCCAAATATTGACGTAATTTACGAAAATGTAAAATATTTTGTTCTATATCCTCTTCAAACAGAATTAATTTGTTTCAAATAATATCACTTCCTCATACATGAAAAATGCAATATTTCCTTTGGAATTTTGAATTAAGTTTGTTTAATTCTGATGTTATGTCAACCATAAAATAGAATTTTGCAGCCATTGGTCATCACTTAATTCGTCATAATGAATTTTTTTCTCATTTAAAAAAAGTTTGACTTCTTGCAAACAAGAAGCAAACCAATTAACAAAACAAAAAAATAGTTAAAAA
The DNA here is from genome assembly GCF_006345805.1 of Octopus sinensis. NCBI lineage: Eukaryota > Metazoa > Mollusca > Cephalopoda > Octopoda > Octopodidae > Octopus > Octopus sinensis. The sequence continues at coordinate 122,091 of NW_021833028.1, forward strand.
TTGAAAGAGCCTACTTAAGAGTTAAAGAGCCTCCAAAGGCTCCCGAGCCCGCTTTTGCCGACCCCTGGTCTAACCCAATTGGCTCCAGGACCGAAGGGAATCCAGGACTGTAATAGCAGACATGCGGGACCGATCTCCTGAACGAAGCTGATTGCCTTACTGCCCAAGGAACCGGAAGTCTCAACCGCGAATCAAAGGAATTGGAACTTCTCCGTAAGTGAGGAGTACTTCCGCATCTTTTTGCATTCCATTATTTTAATTATGTCTAGTATTGACAGTAATCAATAGTTTATAATCCGAAGTTTTTGTTTACAAATGGAACAACGGCAAAACCTTTTCTGAGTGTGGCCATTAAGTCGAACTTGAGAAAGACCACAGAGAAGGCAGGCCCTGTGATTTGGTTGAGTGTGCCCATCAAAGAGATTTGTCCTGACTCGAAGAGGAGGAGAATCGAATGAATGAAAGCAAATGCATTAATTAAAAATTAATTATTACTTGTTGTTGTGGTTTATAAGATCTTTGAATTTTAAAACTATATATATAATGTATTTAAAGATTTGTAAATGTATAGTGATTGTTATATTCGGCACGCTGCTATTAATAAATTTTTCAAAATACGAAGAATCAGTATCATTTATAAAATATAGTTTTAAAGTTCGACACCATAGAAAGTTCAGAAGGAGAGAAAGAAGGCGAGAAAATAGTACTCGTGAGTGCTTACTACGTGATTGATTCCTTCACAAAAGTCGGCGGAAAAATCCGCACAAAGGAAAACTATTACACGTGGTTAGATCGATTCCGTTTTATAAACAACGACCTGATATTCTTTTCCGACAGTTATGAACCATTGCGTCATGTGAGGAAGATAAGAAAGTCGAAACCAACATTACTCCTGTTCCTAAACCGATCAGAACTTATCGGATTCAAAAACATTGACAAAATAAATCACATATTCACACTCCCTGGATATCGACGGGATTTAACCGAAACAGCAAACTGCCACTACTCGGCTATCATGCACTCCAAGCATGACCTGATTGAACGAGCTATTAAATTGGGTGGAAATTTGTCTTATTATGCGTGGGTCGACGCCGGGTTGTTCCGCTATACTCCCTTTTCTGAAGACGTCATATTGAGGGCCAACAAATACATAGACAAGACACGGTTGGTGATGTCCCAGATCTATGACTTCCGTGACTACTCTATTGAGGAAATTACCAAGGGTCCCCATATTTGGGTCTCAGGGGGGTTTTTGGTGGGATATGTCAATGTTTTGCTCAAGTTTTGCGAAGTTTACAGAAATTTCTTTTTTAAATTGCTGTCGATGAACTTGATAGCCACTGACGAACAAGCTATCTACTCGCTCTATTCGAGTCAGGGAAGGGCTCTTATGAATGACAGTGTCAAGTTACAAGTTTTTCAATGTCAATATTTCGGACTATATTCCCTGTTTGGTAGAGTTGTTGCGGTTGAAAGCTGTCCATAAATTTTACTCTTATTTCGTTTTCATTTTTGAAATTTTATTTTAATATGGTTAGATTAGACTTAATATGGTTAGGATAGCCTGTTTTTCGAAGATGAGTCTTTGTTTCTTTTTCATAAAAATGCTCTAAATATAAAAAAAATAAATTTTCTGTACACTTTAATTACTTTTTTAATGTCAGATACGAAACAATTCAGGTGTGAATCTTATGTTAAATATGGATTCACAAAATATCTATTTTTTGAAAACAATTTTGATAAGGCTTAATGCATGATTTGCCATAGCATTCTTAACAATACTTCACTTAAGCCGGCAAAGTTAAAAAGGCATCTGGAGTCTGGTGATCTATATTAAAACTTAGCTTTGAGGAGTTCTCCGCTAAGCAAAAAATTTATCATTCCACGCCAAAAATAACTTCTTTTTTTTCAATCCAAACCTACTGTTTGCACACAATAGGAGGTTTTTTTCTTTTTTAATTTAAAGATAGCTTATATACAGTGCCTGACAAAAAAATTGGATTTGTAATAAATCGATTTTTTTTAAAAATAAATTATAATTTAATTTTCTTACATCATTCTTGGTAAAAATACAATCATTTTTTAATTTTTAAAATTATTTTTGGCTTTTAGAATTTAATTCTATGCAGAATTTAAAATTTGCCGGACAAAAAAATTGGATTTGGACCAAAAAATTGGATTTTCGTATAAATGAAGCTTAATTCAAAAATCCATTTATCTGATTTTTGATGAAACAATACAATACAATTAATCTCGAGTGATGAACCCTCAATTTCTGCTGTGTCTCTTTCTGAGATAACAAAAACTCAATTTAATGTGGACGTATTTCCCAGAACAATTGGTCGTATACTAAATTCATTTGGATTACATGCCCGAGTTGCAAAACACTTTGTCAGTTGGTTTTTGTACGTTTTGTCGAGGCAAACAAAATCGTTGAGGATTTTCTTTTTTGTATCGAGCTGAATGGAAGAACATGAGTTCAGGATATTTTTGCTGTTCTTGACAAATTTATAGAACTTAACTTTATTGACTTGAATAAAGTCCGATCAATTTGCACTGACGGAGCTCCTTCAATGCTTGGATATCGGTCAGGAAAAAAATAAGATTTGATTTAATTCTTGATTAAGATAAAATCGATAGTAGAGGGTCCCTGAAATTTTTTTAAAGCACTTTGAGGGTCCCCATTAAAAAAAGGTTGAGAAACCCTGGTATAGACGGTCTCCGAGCCGAACACGTTAAAAACATGCTCTCTCTTCAAACCTGTGAAGCTGGTCATCGCTTCCTATTCTTCCTAGCGCTTCTTACGAACCGAATTTTGAATAAAAAGATCTCCGAGTATGCCCATGACTTATTTTTCGCCGCTGAGCTCACCACCCTGAGCAAAAAGGAAGGCGATGTCCCTTCTATCGCCGTGGGTTGCCTCTTCCTCCGTGAATTGTCAAAATTAGCTTGCAGACAAGTTATCAAGTTGCTGAGACCCAAATAACGCCAAATAAAATTCGGTGTAGGGGTTCGGGGTGACTTTGAATCAGCAGTCCACGCCACGAGGAAGTTTTTTTTACCTCACAAAATCGGCGAGAAAAGCCTTGTCTATTTATCAAGATAGACTTGACTAATTGTTTTAACCGTGTGCGTCGTGAGACTTTTTTAAATCTGTTCCCCGTCGCTGTCCAGCAATCTCCCGTCTTTTCGCCTCCGCCTGTCTTGTCTGCTTGTAGGTTTTCTGAAGTATTCAGGAGTCTGCATGATAGCTATCCCAATGCCGTCAGTTGAGACCTTATAACGCCGTGGAGACATCCGGGGTCATCAGCCAGAAATCGTTTTTTCCTTCGTCGACTAGGACGAAGATTACTAAGAATCACTACGAGACTCGCCATCTTTTCGAAAGATTCTTGTTGGAAACTGCCAGACCATCGCAGTTCGAAATAATTTTTGTCTGTGTTCTCTTTTTCCCTTAAAAAATTGTTAAAATTTAGTTAGTTAGTAGCCCGAACACGGACTTCGCCCAAATCAAATCCTGTCTCAAGACCGGTGATGACTTGGACAGGCTGCGGCTCACAGCGCTTAACTGAGGAAAGTGGAGAAGACTCGTTACTAACATTATTTTGGGTGTTGTACAAATGGGACTATAATTATTATGGCCCTACAATAAGTGCGATAATAATAGTAGCCCCGAACTCCCTGACATGCAGAAAGCCGGCGGTTATTAAGCGACGCACAGCGTGGACAGGTCGCTTCAAGAAATCCCGAAGCACTGCGTGTGGTAGCGATATTGCCGGTGGTCCGGGACAGAAGAAAAAGTGATGGACAGAAATCGGATTGAAGTTACACACGTGGCAGGACCTTTTAGTTTTTTTCTCATGTAATCGCGTCCAAAGCAGGGGTGATGTCCGCAGCGAAGTTTTCAGAAAATCACATGTTCCTTTCTTGACAATAGTGATTCCAATTCATCGATTTCAGAAGGAGGTTCTTGAAGTATTTTATCGGTGATGATCTCCGAATGGCCCTCGTGGAGATAAAGTCGTGTATTAATGCCGATCTTTTTTCTCTGTTTCCCAATGGGATTTTCAACAAAGTTAATTCCAGATCAGCACAGGTACTAAGAATTATCCTTTTGTTGGCAGATTTGTGAAGATTGTATGACGGGTGGAAAGCAGCCGAGGAGTCATCCAAAATGAATTCGCGCATTTCAAAATGGTTAGCGATGGGCAGGATTCTTGTTTCCCAATGGAGGTGATCAATTGGGGAAAATTTTCGTTCTACGCCTAGCATTCTGGACTCGTTGCAAGTTCTCAAGTAATATGAGCGAGACCAGCAAGGGGGCATAGTTTATTGTTGTTCAAATGAATTGTTTGTATATTAGTTTTAAACTTTCCTTGTCTTGTCCAAAAGATACTGCACGTAGTGCGTTCAGCTTGGGCCTGGCTTTAGTACATATCGTATTCACGTGGGTAGAAACTCAGAGATTGATCATATGTGACACTCTGAATTTTGTGGTTTTTTGTTATGGGTAGACGATTTCCAAATACAAAGAGTGATGATTCATGATTAGCTTCACGTTTGTTCCCCGTGAAGAGCGTTACGGTCAATTTAGATAGTGAGATAGATAGCTGGTTGATGGTCAATCAGACACCAATGGAATCCAGATGAAATTGTAAGTGGTTTGTGACCGTTGATAGATTGCTATCTCTTGATGAAATGATTATGTCGTCTGCGTATGAGAAGATTAATGTATTCTTGGTGACTGGTGTGTCATTTAAATGGATGTTGAAGAGAGCTGGAGATAGCGCTGAGCCTCGCGGGACTACTTTCGGAAGGTATTGAAAGCGGAGATTGTATCATCTATTTGGCCTAAGCGGCCCGATAAGTAAGTAGTTAGCCAATGTTTCAGGGTTGTTGGAATATTAGTCATAGCAATTTTATTACTCAGAACGAGTCTCAAACCGAGATCGACCGACACAAGTATTTTTAAACCCGTCTGCGATAAATTGAGTTAAAATTGTCATAGATGTGTTGTGGTGGAATATTGTGAACGAAAACCATGCTGTGATTTTGTAAGTAAGAAGAGAATAGATGATTTTCATTACAACTCTTTCAATGATTTCTGAAGCGAGATCGGTCGATGTGATTGCCGACATAAAGAAGGAAAGTTGTGTAATTTTGCGATAGAGACCATTAATGTTCAGTCCCTTGGTCCTGTATTTGATCCAATGTCACCAGAGAGCAAAAGCAACGAACGGAAGCGACGGCTTGTGCCGTCCAATAGCCCGCCAAGAGCGAATGACCAATTCACTGACGGGAGAGAGATTGCGGGGTCTTTGTGTTGCTATGTGAATAGTAGCATCCAGACAGCTCCATGAGAAGGTGACCTTTTATAATTTGATATTAATAAAACAAAAAAAGGTTTATTAATTTCATTTGTCTTTCAAGTTTTTTTTATTAAGTTATACAAAAAAAATTTATTTTTGTCAGATAATACATGTCTTATATTTCGACTTTTTTTTCCGTCCAGATTTATCATAAATTGTTATGCAGTGGAGGTTAATCAACGATTCGATAGACTGTTCCGATATTTTATGACATTTTTCGACGTGTACAATTCTAAGACATTCAATATTTACTATCAAATTTCTCAATGCAATATCATTCACAGCCGTGTAAGATAAATCGACAATTTCAAGCTTCAGACAATTTTTTGAAATTGCTAAAATTCCAAATTCCCCCACCAAAGAACATCCCCGAATGTTGAGAGTAATCAAATTCCTACATCGACCAGATAAATGATAGACTCCGGAATCCGTCACAGAACAATGCTTCGCACTGAGAGATTTCAAGTTCAGTCCAAGCCTGCTGACAGCTATAAAAGTCATGTCTGTCAGTAGAGGGCACCAATCGACAACAATTTCTTTCAAGTTTTGACACAAATCTACCAAAGTGGAAATTCCGTTATCAGTAAGATGACAGCAATGCTTCAAATGAATCACCGAAAGATTAGGAATAAAATTTCCCCAAATTTTAAGAACAAATGAGTCGAGGAATTGACATTTACTAAGATTGAGATACCACAAACGGTCAGGTTTAGCATAAGAACTCAACTCTTCTATAGGTAGACTTGTCGATATAACAGATTCAGCAATATCGAGCTGTAATAAATAGTCACAGGTTGATAAAAAGTCAAAAATGTGTTCGATTTTTGTTTTTTTGAGATTTCTGATTCTCAAATACTCAAGATGCGGTGTTAGAGGTTTTAAGAATTTATAGCAGACAGAAATAAAATTTGAAGCATTTTTGATATCAATTTTCTGTACATGAAAGCCATGAAACCCAATAAATTGACCAATGTGGAGCACATCAAAGTAATTGGACTGAATATCCTCTTCTATGATGATCTCGTCCCATAACTCACGTTGTAGTATTACTTTTCTCCATTTTGTACAAACACGAGAACACACAATTCTATCTTCTGAACGCAGTAATGTGAAAATGGAGATCAATATTTCTTCATTTAATTGCCCGAATGTTACTACTGAATCATGCGGAGTTGTAGAATGAATTGAGGGCAAAATTTTGTATACATTTTCAAGGGATATGTCTGTGTCTGCCGAATAACATCTGCTTAAGACTAATTAATTGTTAAAACAAAGTCGTGTAACCAGAACAGGGAGGGGATTTACAAGAATTGGAGACACCAGAGTCTGTATTCTCCCTCAATATACACTGCTTCTCCACACCACACGCCAAACAGCCGTTCAGTCTATTAATCATGTGATTTTAATATGAAGTAATTAGTTTTATTTAAGTAGGAATAGATAAGCCTAAATTCGATATTTTTCCGTCATTGAGACTGACAGTCTATTAATTGCCATTCCTAATAATAGAAAACTGTTCGCTAATTGTTTGTATCAGTCAATATTTATTCGATTAGTCTACCACTAATGACCCCAATAGCTAAGATCTAGACAATTTATTGTTTATCACGAACAGCTTGATACTAGTAAATCATTATATTTTAATTTTCATGTCTTGGATCATCACTTTTTGCTTTCGTAGTATTCAAAACCTCTGGAGTTACAATAAATCTCGCCACGGCCTTTATACACACAAAAAATTCTTCTCGTAAAAGTGAGTCACTGGGATAATTATGGTTATGGAAAGAATTTCAATTTCGATTCTTCGTAAATAGCTAACCAATTCTCTCAGCACATAAATGATTCTTCCTCCTTTAAATTCCAAGTGTCATCATGTCCAATTTCTGACACTGAATTGGAAATTGCATAGCTATTTCTGTGGAAATTTAACTCTTAGCGGAAAGCAATCAATAATTTGTCGCCATGAATCTTTTGTTTGTGAATGCCGTACGCGTTTCGACTGTACTTTATTAATAGAGGAGAAATTTTCTGATGTGTGACAATGTTTGAGTGTAAGCGCGAATTAGATAACCTGATCTTGAAAACTACTTTCCTCTACGTTTTGAGAGAAGAAAATAATGCTAATGTAGACTGGAAATGAATAGGGGAGAATTGCTAAGCCACTGATAACTACATTTTTATAACAGTTCTAGATTAGGACTCTCAGTGTGCGTAATCTGTTCTGTCCACAGAGAAATTACTTGGTGTATCGAGCTGATCTCAAATTGTATAATTATGATTTTGTTGCTGGATTGTTAATTTTAATAAACATTTAAAAGTAAAAGAAAGCGATTCTTATTTTTAAGGAAAAATTCCATGCCTAGTGTGCCGGAGTATACTGAACCGTCTTCCTTTGTCTAATGTCAGATCATGGGAATAATTGTAATAATGTAGTCACTTTTCGAATTACAGTCAAACTTCTAAATCTTACCATTTTTTCAAACCGACCAAATCTTGGAAAGATTTAGGATTTGGCGACCAATAGAGATTTTGCACTTCCGGTTGTTTACCAAAAATTGAAAATTATATACTTAATTGAATACAGTGGACTCATTGATATCAAACCAGAATATTGACAACAATATGGGCAAGGTCTACGCCATCAAATACACATAAAATCTTGAAACAAACATATATTTTAGCTTCTAAGAGGCAGACTAAGAAGAAGATTGGTCTCTGGTGCATAAGAGCGAGCAAATGTTTTTTTCTCAGGGACATTGAGATGAAAGCGTCCTATTGTTTAAGGAAAAGGGAATCCTGAAGGCCATGAAATTAAAAAAAACACACATGGGCACTATCAAGGAATTTATATCAGAAAGTACCAATTTGCAACTCTGGAAAGCATCAAACTGAACGTTTTAAAGGATGTGCAAAGAAAGTACTTAATTGAGCAAATACGAAGAAAGGTTGGTTGCCTTCCTTTGCTCGATTTTGTTTAATTGCTATGATGATTTGGAACGGGATCTGAAGGAATCATTCTGGTGGTTACCGCATGGGAAAAACTCTCCAAGGTCTAAGAGTATGGTTTAAAGCTGCAACTTATTCTTTGATAACGGTAGTATTAGTTGCAACAATTGCAGCGCCGCCAAATTTTATAAATATGTTGACCCTTCTCATTTGTCGATGTAGATTTTTTCGAACTTATTTTGAACTTTTTTCAATTCTTGAACCCATATTATCGACAAAATAAAAGTGGATGTATCTCACTACTTCAGCATGTCCCCTGATATAATCCTCATGTAACATATGTTCACATTCAGTGACACAGTGGTCCACTGTCTTCTTCTATCTCATGCACTAGGAATACTTTGAGTTATGTTTTTCAAAGAATTAATTTTTATTATGCACAAGTAAGAATAAGCTTTCAAACCGTGAGGAGTTGTTGGCTTTAGTTAGCCAGTGACTAGAATTTGTAAAATTCATAAAATCCTCCGTAGTATTTTTGAAAGGATAGAATCAAGACATTTTGGAAAAATCTGGTCAAGTAGGTACTTGTTCTGGATACCGACCACCAGTTATGTAAAATTGATTTTTCAAGTATATATTTTTGCTTCAAGTACCTTTCAATTGTGACTATAGATCAGTTTGTTTCAGCATTTCGGCATGAAAAATCAAAAAGTTTTTTGTGCACACACCACTTCGGTTTTTAAAGTCCATAATGAATCCAAGAATCATGGGTTCAATTAGAAGAAAAATTGAAGTCAATCCCCTTCCAAGATTGTTATGGGGTAGATATAATCTCTGTTTGTTTTTTGGTCAAAGTTGTAGCTTGTATTATATTCAATTATGATCTGATTGTATCGTCCACCATTTCATATTTAAATATATTTTTTACCCAGATAATAGAATTTTCCGGCTTAGTTGGACTAGGAGTTATTAAAGGTCTGGCTGTTTAGCGTTTATAGGCCGCTGCAGCCTTAAATGAGAGATAGCTACCTTAACATTTGAGGTGCCCTGAGCCCCCATAGTTAATACATGTATTTTATACGGATCTTTTTTTGAAAAAAGCATTACCTCAAAATAGGTATCGTTCCTTTTAGAAACATCTCCGCCATCGCACCCGTTCTAGAGTAATTAAAAACAATTTTTAATTTCAAACACTTATTTAATAAAATTTAAACTCTGTTTAAATATCAAAATTGGAGTACCTTTATTGAATACACGAAAAAACTCACCAACAGAATGGTGACATTGATAAAAGTTTTATTAATGTGAAATTGTAATGTCTGGTCATTCTGAAAAGTAAAGTTTGCAACCGACTTAAAATGGAAGATATGAGAATGGCACTTACTATCATTGTACCAACAATTGAACGGCTACTTTCTGAAAAGATGGATCAATAATCACACACTCACAGGCGACGCCCGCAAACCGAGATGGTTTTTTAAGCGGATATCTCTCGCGATAGTACGCTCTAACTCATTCTCGATCGCATCAGCCTTTAGCCCATTAAATAATCAGCTTTTTTGATTAATTCATTAAATAATCACAAAAATTTTATTATGATTTTGTATTTTTTTCAACAACAACAAACAACAACAATAGCCCTGCCGCAAGATGAGAACGACATGTTAACATCTCGCTTGGGCCAGCCATATAAGATCAAGACAGAAAAAGAACATGTTATCAAGAAATTAACTAATCCAAACAAAGATGTGTGTCTCTCCTCCATCTATTTTCTCTTTTATGGTGTGGCTGAAGAAGACATTGTTTTTTTCGTTTGTGTATTGTTTTTGGTATGTGGTCTCCAAATAAATTCAACAGAATAAACTGGTCTTTAAGAAACACAGTGGTAATCAGTCTGACAAATCTGATCTGTCGTACTGGATTGGAAACTTTATTAAGAATTTGGTTACAACGTGGACAGTCAAGCTAAAACGCAAATAAAGGGATATTGGAAAATTAATAATTCCTGTCATAACAGATCTTTTTATTTCTAATTGACTCCCTAAATAGGACACTTCATAAAAAATATATTAATGTGGTGATAGATAGTCCACAGGTTTACCCATATATAAAATAAGCTACTTATTATAAATTAAAATTGTCTTCAAGAAAGAGGGAACCGCCATAAGTTTGAGGAGAGAAGTCGGATTTATCTTTAAAATGAATTCCTACAGAAGTCTAACATCTCGACTGTACAATAGGAATGTTTGAAAATAAAGGTAGCTGTATTTTGAAACTGACCAAAAATCACAGTCTTTAACTCAAAAATTGAAAAAAAGAGGTTACATTTGACACTTTTTAACTGTCTAGATGACATCAACGTAGACATATTCAAGTCTGTTCGGTAACTTTTGCAAAGAAACAGCTCACGTATGACTGAATAAATGTTATATTTTGTTCAAGATCGAAATATCTTTTACGAAACAGTTGATCAACTAGCAACAAGGTGTGTCAGAATACTGATTATTTGAGATGCCATAATGAAATTGAAATACATCGATCTACATCTCTGGCAGCAATAAGGAGAAAGAAATTTTCAAGACCCATTCTGTTCAATCGTTTTTGGCTAATGAAAATTTATAAATATGTGTGGATACACTAATAAATATGGAAACCAAAGTCCAGTAAATTAACCCGAATATATTTGTACTGTGAAGAGAACAATTATACTGATCGATGTCGAGATAAGACGGATGTGATTTGGCCAAAACAATAAAAAATCTAGGTTTGAAGGCTTTTCCACGACTGTCAAATAAAGATTATTCCATTGGTTATGGAGTTGTCTTAAAATGCTAAAATGATTATATAGATAAACTAGCTATTAAAGAAAAAACTTGTCTCCGATCAGTTATGCTGAAAAAAAACTCTTGAAAGCATAATGACTGAACCCGGGATGAAGATATATAAGTACGCTTTTGCTACCGCCTTGTAAAATTGGAATGCCGCAAAGACATCCCAATAAACGCTGAAAAAGATGTGTCGACTGCCCATGTAATGGTGATAAGGAATGAAAGATTTGGCAACAAACCCTTCTTCTATACGGAGAAATTGCCAACGATTAGTATTGAAAGATTTAATTAAATAGTATAATTTAAAATTTGGTCTAATTTTGATTAAATTAGATTTCACAAAATAAATTAGTATATTTTAATTATTTGGTTATGCTTGTTTTCCTCTTGGGAAAGTACAGACGGCTGTCACTTTTATCAATCACTTTCTACTGTAAATAAATAAAAATTTGAAACCAAAGATTGTGAAATCCACCCAATTTCTTGTGATTCAGTCTGCGGTCTCAAATATTTTTTTGTCGGTTCTTGGTTAGCTCTTCGAATTTGATGGAGGAATTCGTCTTAAAGTTTTATTTTAAACATCACTGTCAGTTTCGTAATCACAAACAACGTTCCACGAGTTCGGTTTTTCTGCGTATGAATTCACTGATATTATCATTTTAAAATAAACTTTTGCGAAATGGGTTTATTCCGTATTGGTCATTTAATATCATATGTCTGTTTTCTTTAAGAATTGTTTCTATTAATCTAGCATTTTTTGCAACGTAGTCGATTTCTTCAATCTTTTCACCAGCCATTTATTACTGTCTCCAAGGAATCAAATTTATTATAAATAGCATTTAAAATAAAAATGAATCAACCAACAATAACCGTAGTTAATTTATTGCAAAATTTGATCGAATCAATGCTATTGAACAAATATTGTAGAAAAGGCTCGATTCTTGGAGAAAAAATCATGTGGCTGTCGCGTGAGGATGATTCTCCTGTTAATTAAAGCCTGAAAACATAAGATTTGAAAACAAAAAAATTTATTTTCTGGTAAAATAGGAGTTTTGTATTCTCCGAAATTGCAGATATACTTTTGATTTTTGAACCGCAGACACAAAAGCAAACCGCTTTGACTATGATGGGCACAAAAAGTTTCAAAGTACTAAAGGGGATCGAGATTTGACATCGAGATTTACCAGTCACACCGCAAACTCATCGACAGGAGGGGATTGTATCCTCTCGCTTGTCGCCTCAGTGCTGGCAAGTTTCCGGCGTAGAATTTCATGAGTTTACTCAATTCAGGTTGTCTTTTCTGTTCTGAGTCTGTGCAATGGTTGGCAGGTCTGAACTTTTTGAGAGCGTTCAATATGCGTTGGGCAGATTTTTCTTCTATGTTTCTATAAATATTTTATTAATAATGATTACAAACATTTTCCTTATTTGTCAGAAAATTCCGAAAGTGGCTCAACTGATAAATATTTAAAAATAATTGAAGATATAAATTCGCAATTTGATGCAAGATTTTAGGTTTTTAGTATTTAATTTAAGCTGACAGAGCTTTAAAGAAGGTGCAAATTCAATGAGATTATTTGCGTCTCCATTAATTATGAAAAGTGAGGAGGTTTCCGGCAATAATGAAAGGAAAAATTTACCGATGTTTAGATCAACATATGTCTGCGAATCGACTTTTAGTAAACTTGTTTGAACTAAAACAAAGTTTCGCAGCAGATTGACTGATAGTCATCTAAATGATTTGTTACGTACTTCAACTAGTAAACTTAAATGATTTGTTACGTACTTCAACTGCATCCGCTCTTCCAGAAGATAAGAAAATCTCAAAGTATGCTTCCTTGGTGGACACATGTTGCTTTTCCCTTTGGCATTCGAAACCAATGGGGTAATTGGTTCAAAAGCTCTCAAACCCCTCTCAAAGATTGGTTCAATTATCTCGAAGAGGAGTCACGACAGTCGCGAAACGAGCTGATTTTTCCACTTAATTGCCTGTCCATTCTCTCGGCGATTAATTCAAATTAAACTTTTTTCTACCTTTTTAACTATTAAGTGTTTATTATTTGAAAAAAGTACTGAAATAACCTTAAATTTATCGCTAAAAAGTTTTTTCTTAAAGGAAAATATGGTTGTTTGATATTAATAAACGGGGCGTTTCCATTTGAGAAAACACATTAAATCCATTCAAAAATAAACAATTCAAATGATAAACCAAAAACAAATTACATTTTGTTTAGTGGTCCAAACAAGGCGGAATAGCGATTAATAATTTCACAAATAAAAAAACCCACAGCAATTAAATTATTTTTATGAAAAAGCAAAAAATTATTGTTCATCGGGGAGGTTTACTACATTAACTATATTGGTATCACGAGACTTCTTAAAATAAAAAGGGAGACTCCATAAAACACTCATCTTGCACAAAATCCCTCCCATGGACACAACAAAGTAGCAACTCCCTACAAAATCAAAATGTTTGTCGAAATTCTTGTCTTGCCCAATCAAAGTCTGACTCACAAAAACCCCCACAGATGCGGAAAGCGCGAACATCAACGTCAAAAGTGAGTTCAAATCAAGCATTCGAGTCTGACCAAATGCAACCTTGGTGATACTGTCCACCAAGACATGCCAATAGGCCATCCCAAAGCCATAGAGGAAGGCATAAGTCATCTCAAACATCAACCACAGCCCTATACCTTCCCAGTAGTCGAAAGCACCAAATCTGGATATATAAAAGTCAGCAAACAGGCCAAAATACACGTGGATAGAAAAGTGACAACAATGTCAAATTTCCTTGAATGTCCGACCACAGTGAACACAAGTCTTCAATAAAAAAACCACCCAACCTCGTAAAAAAGACCGAAATCCCCGTGAACCCCAAAGAGTAGCACTCTCCTCCAAGTTCCACTCAGAGGTTGCCATGTAGTGCGGAAACACAATTAAATTCGAAAAGAAACACAGTCCGTAGAATATCGAGGACACAGACAAAACCGAAAAATAAATTTTGTCCCAAGTATTAGGATTTGAAGTTTGGGAAGGTTTTTTGAGAGAATTGGGGTCACTTTTGTCATAAAGCCCGGGTTTTCTTGTAGTCAAAATCTTGAAAATAATAAAAAACGGCGTGGTTGATAAGAGGAGGCCCCAATATACCAAACACGAGCCTAAGGCGGTAAGATCAAAGGACTACCAATGAGAGAAAACTTTTTTATCAAAGGAGCCGACAGAAATGCAAAGACGACAATTCCCAAAGAGTACCCAGAGAAGGAAACAGCTCGATAAAACTTCTTTTTAGACTTGAAGTAAGAATCCGAAAAAATATTCGCCTCAAAGTGAATCAGGCCAATTCCCAGTCCCGAGAAGATTGCTGGGCAGAATATAAAGAATTTGTTGTTGACCGAAAGACATTGCTGGACGACCCCGCCTACGGAGATGAGGACCATTGCAATATTGGAGAAGGCATTAAATTTGTAGAAGGAGTGCAAACATGAGGCGAGGGAGTCTAAATTGGAAACTCAGTACAAACTTGATAGAAAAAATAGGAAAAAATTGAGTGATGAAGCGTAGGAGAAGGTGTAGGGGGTGCTCAGGGTTAATTTGAGCCAATTAAGCTCGAGTAGTACGAAGTTCAGCATTAAGCCTCCAATTATAAATTGGACATAAAAAATTCCAATCGTTGACCAAAATTTAAGTGTTTTTGTTGACATCACTTTGATAGGATTTTTTAAAAATAATCTTATTATTTTGGGATAACATTCATTTATAAATTAATTAAAACATTAATATAAAATATAACAAAAATAATTCAATATAAAAATGATTATAAATAAATCAATCTCATTTAGGTTGCATTCTTTATTAATCAATCATGATAAAATTTGTGGTAAACAATATCGACATTGTATCAATCAAAATTTCCTCAATTTTTCACCAATGACGTCAATCCCATTTTTGAAGACTCCAGACAACTCCACTTTTCCGCAACGGTGAGTCTAGAAATCCCGTCTACGTGGATAAAAACGGTCCTTCAAGTTTTATTAACCCAACTTTTATTAATTAAAATTTATTTGTTAATAAGGCTTTTTTGCACAATTGTACATAGCTGAAATAGTCTGCATAAATCGAGTATCCTTTGGCTTGTCCAGTCCATGAGAAATAGACTTTCTGATCAAAAACAGAAACTCATGTTTGCTGAGCTTTCCATCCTCTAAAATAAATCCTCTCCATCACCGTCATTATCCAAAACTGCGAAAAAAATTTCCACCAAAACAGCAGAGAGTTCTCGACCAGTCACAATCTTGCTCAGTCTCTTAAGGGCCTCACGATCAAAGGGGACATCCGCGAGGTTATAAAAATCAAGAATCACAACAATGTCATCAATCTTGCTCAAAAACATGATGAAATGCGAATAATCCTCCCTTGACACAACCAGAGGAGGAGAATGCCCTTTCAGTCTGCGACCAATACGGGCTTTTCTTGCGGGAGAAATGTGAGCGTAGTGAGAAAACACACTCGCAAATCGAATAGCCGAGATAGAACTACCACCCTCAGCCAATCGACGGAACTGGCATATTTCAGACCACATACCTCATGACGGGCCATTTCCTCGTGAAGTCTTGTAAGGAAAACTACAAACTGATCTAATTCAACTGTCCCGTCGAGAGACTCCCCAAATAAGTATCTCTCAATACAAGTGACCCCTTTCCTCACACTGGAGTGAGTTCCGTGACTTGTGTCTCTGTGTCGACTCCCAATAGAGGATCTCTCAATTACCAGTTCTCTCAGCTTTTTAAACTCAGAATGGGATATATTTCCATTCCCGTCCAAGTCCAGCATATTGAAACACACCTCCACGTGCCAAAGGGGAACTAAAATGACTTTTCTGACTCTAACTTGATATAAGAGCTGTCATTAGAAGGTAATCTCCAAAGGAAATCAATCCGCGAGAGAATATCTCACCAAACACTGTTTCCGCGTTCTCACCGTGCTTCATTTGGGCCTCTGCCTTCTTAACTGTGCAAGTCCGGAAACAATCGAGGCCCAAATCTGCCAATTAATGATTTTTGTGACTTTTAGGTTGCCTCACGCCTGGGGTGATGGCTCGGTAGAGGTCTTCTATGCTCATATAAACGACGTCGTCAACACGGAGGGTCGAGAAGTAACGGAATATTTTATCAGGAGTGGAATATGCTCTTATTCTGTTCTCATACTCCATTATCTTCCGATCTCTGAAAGTTGGACCTGATTCTGAGGGTTTTCTATTATTTTTAGTGCTATAAAAATACTTTTCGTCGGGTTGGATGCCGACTGTGCTTGCTATTAGGCCACTCATAAGGACAATTGATTTTGAGGGGAACTGGGAGGGTGGTCGAATCCATTCTGGTAAAACAGAAAAGAGCCGCTTAGTCGTAATTAAACGTTGTATGAAATTATATATCATAACGTAAACATATGAACTATTTATTTATTTTTATTATTGTTAAAATATATCATTTCAAAATATTGAAATTTAATTTAGTTTTGTGCATAAATTATGCTGTTGACATGATTTTCTACAAAGTCAAAGTTTGTGGGTTACTCAATTTGGCTAATGTCCCAAGAAATATCGATTCCTGTTACTAAACAGCATCAAAAATTTATATGTTCATTTAGTAATAGTAATTTTTATTCTTAAGCATTTATTGCATAAAATAATTGATTTTTATTTGAGCAAGCGATATCTTTGTGTAAACCCGAAAGAGATCAGATTATTGACTATCTTTAAGTTTATTTACCTATTGCTGTATCTTATGTTTAAACGTTTTTGGATTATTTTGTCCGATTTATTACCGTTGAAGAACAAAAACAACTGTTTGATTATATTTGGTTTTATCATCCGGATACGGGCTATCCAGGCCGAGATAAATTATTTAATCGTATGAAGAGCTTGGAATCTGGAATTAGCATGGAATTCAGAATTCACTTCGTTAAGGATGTTTTTGTTGTATATAATTCTTTGAAAAAAGACCATTTTCCAAATATACATAAACATGCAGCTTTATATGACGAAAATCGAACTAATTAAATTAATAGTACATTTGGAAAAATTGATTCGGACCTTCGGAAACTAATTTTGTTTTTCCATGAAACATATTCGCCCAAAGTTATCCTTAAAAGGGTACAATTACAGCAGTGCATAGAATGAAGACATCTGCAAATTGAGAAAAGAAAAAAAATTATACACGAAATTACTAAGATTTGTAGATGCCTTGGATCGTCAAAAACTTAGAATCAGAATTTATAATATTCAAGAGATTATTATTACAAAATCTAAGAAGAGGAGGATAAATTTTGGAGGGAGTGAATGTGTAAAATTGGATAAAAAGAATCCTAACTTTTGGAATGCCTGCAATCGTTTAAGGCAAAGTTCATTCACATTTATTTTAAATGAGATTCTAAGATGGACGATAACTCAGGATTTCACACCAAATATTGACACTATTATGAAGAAAAAAAATCTTAAGTTTCTGGTACATATTGAAATTAAGATTAAGAAATGTGCTATTAAATGTCACAGTCCGATAAAGTTAAATGCTTTTAAATAATAAAAAGCTCCGAAATATTATAAAAATCAAAGATCCCTTGAAATAATTGTCAAATAAATTTGATTGAATCACTATGAAGAAAACAATTGATGGATAAATTCCTGCAAAAACAACGCACTTGGTTTTGACCGGATTCTAATTGCTGTATACACGAATGCATCAGATAGACTACTTTTTTTAGTTATTGAGATTCCTAATGCAAGTTGGTCTTTGGGTTATCTACCATCTGACTGGAGACGGTCAGAAATTTGGAGGATAAAAAATCGATAAAAATTAATTCAATTCCTCACAAAAACTGCTCCTCGCCCGTTTGGTCCAGAGTCCAGCATCAGGAAAAGCTGAGAAAGATCTTGAGGATTATTGGAATCACCTAATTAATTACTCTAATTAACTGTTGGTAATTTTTGGGTTAAAATAAAAAAATAAATAATAAAATAGTGGGGGAAATCGTGCTTAGAAGATTATCCGCCCGTGTTGAAAGGACCAAATTTCCTTGTGATCAATATTGGGGTTTTCCGACCTGGACGGTCACGTGGTAACTGTTTTTCCAAGTCCACAAAGAAATTTAAAAAAGTAAATCAGACGACGTTTCCTAAAGTGGCAAACTGGTACTTTAAATAACATCGTATATGTGAAGCATGCGAGTTAATGAATATCAAAATGCTGATTGAGACACGTCATCCATAAATCCTTAAATTGATCTTTCAAAATATAGTCAGTCTCGATGTGTACTAGGTTGGATTCAACATTAGTTTTGACTGTTATAATACCATGTGGTAGCT
Organism: Octopus sinensis; assembly: GCF_006345805.1. Classification (NCBI taxonomy): domain Eukaryota; kingdom Metazoa; phylum Mollusca; class Cephalopoda; order Octopoda; family Octopodidae; genus Octopus; species Octopus sinensis. Next base: position 140,594 of record NW_021833028.1, read on the forward strand.
CTGGTTACTCTAACAGTTGACGCAATATTGCAAATTCCGTATTAGGTAGACACGGGGAGAAAAAAAGGCGACAGTCAGTTAAATTTTTTAGATACAGTCATCAACAGAGTCAGATTTCTGCTGTCCAAACTGAGATTTATCGAATGGTATATTTGTTTAAATATAAATGCACTAAATAAAAAATGGGTTCCCATTTGTTGTTTTACTAATAACATAATGTCGTGCAATCTTTCTTAATGGAGACTACCAGTTTATCAATACAAAAAGGGACCCACATAAATTAAGAATTCAACATCCAAGACTGTCGATTGCGGAATGTATGTATTTCCCAAATCTATTCCGCTGGCTGTAAGAATACATAATTTGAATTTTAAAAATTATAATTGAAATATTCACCAATAGAAAATAAAAAAACAGAAATCAAGCACGTTTCTTTTTACGACGCTGAGTAAAATTACTAGCGTGTGGAAATTGGAGGGGGAAAGTAAGATAAATCTTATTCTTCCCTTTTCCTGTCTTCCTAACCACGCAACCCAATGCCAAAGAATGGGTGGTGACCCTATTCACGGGCACTCCCATATCTTTCGCCAACGACTCGGCACGGACTTTAAACCCCCTCACAGTCAAAGCCAACAAAATTATGTGACACATCAACTTTCCCTTCAAACGAAAAGGAATTGAATATTTCCTTATAATATCACCACCAAAATAACCCCAAATTATCACAGACCACATATTCCTCCAAAACTGTCTGATTGATCAACGTCGGGTATCCAGAAACAAAAAAATCTGACTCGTCTCACCAAGATGGGCTAACCTGGTTCGTTTAGTTGCTTCGGATTTGCGGAATACAGGCTTATTAGACAGACCAAATAACGGATAGCACATTTCCAGTCATCATTGGAAAGAGGGATCCCCGATTTCATAGACTTGACCCGAGAGACCTTGGGCCACCAGTCTTCTGGGCCTTCTGAGTTCAAAGTTCTAAGTTTGTCAAAGGAAATGACTTTAAAGTAACTAAATTTACAAAACTGGTTTCGATAGGGTAAAGTTCATGAACAGATGTCGAATTTCTGTTCCAGGCAATCATTTCGCTGGAACTTTTGTCCGAATTTGGTAGAACGTTGTTAAGCAACTCCATTTCGTCTGAAATTGAATTGCTTTGAAGTTGGCGGGCAATTTTTTGGTTAAATTTTTTATTTTTTTTGGTTCCGAACTCTGTAAGAATATTTTTGTTATTGTTTTCAATCCTTTCTGGAATTTTTGCCAATACTCGGAGATCAAAAATCGCGGACTTGTTAAGAACAAGTGAATTTCCCACGAGCTGTGCAACATAATACTTTTTTAGTTGATTTGAGTGAACTGAGGTGGAAGTTGCCTCAAAGGAAACAGGATTTGAAGACACGGTCTGTTCATTTATCGTATTATAAATACCAATTTGATAGGTTTGCCTGAATTGGTGTCGTCCTTATATTGGGCATTCCAAAGAGCATTTTTTTCTAGGCAGCCTGTAATTCCATTTAGTGACACTTAGGGGGTAAAATATAACTTTAACCTAAAGGAATAAAAGTATTATCTTCATATTTTATGGTTATATCATCCATGGATCCGAACACCACAAAAATGGATTTATAAATTTATATTCAAAATTAGAAGCTTGTCTTGTTTTTCTTTAAATAAAATAATTCGAATTACTTATTTTGATTTTTTTAAATTTATATTGCATATATTAATACAGTCAAACCTTAAATTTTCCAAATTCAGCTTTTTATGTCAATCGATAAGAGCAATTCCATTGTAAATTTTGTCTATCATCTCCTCAAATTTAAACTTAAAAGAGTTGTTTTAAATAAGCAAATGATCCATAGGTTGTAAAATAGCGGTTGTTTTGCAGGAAAGTATAGCAGTTCAATTGATAGTAAATTTGAATACATTTTATGTAAAAGGCGTTGATCCACACCACAAGAATTTTTGTTTTTTTCATTTGAAGATCATGATTTTTTTCAAGAATTAATTCGTTGAAAATTTTGCTAGTCATTCACGACCTTTTAGAATGTCAATAATCAATATATTTTCTACATTAAAATTCTTAAAGAATCTAGGTTTCTTACATTTTCCAATCATCGATGAACTTTTTTATCTGTCCCAGTCATGTTTTATGAGCTGGGCAACCAGGCCCCTATTCACTCTGCGTCCGTTACGTGTTATTGTGTCAAATACTTAGCAAATTAATAGTATGAACTTTAAAAATTAATAAATAGACATTTAATTGTTATTTTTAATGAGACATCAACAGCGATTTTTCTTAATATTTAAAAATTCGACCTAAACCCTGAATTTCGAACTTCTACATGTGAATTGGACAACATTGTGACTATTTCGCAAATATCGGAAAACTTGGATTCGAATTTATTCAACATTAAACCTGGATTCGTCCCGTAATACATCCTATCATTGGCAACAGATTTGTTTATAGAATTCCTCGATAAACCTGAATGGGGTCTCATTTAAAAATGACTGCATCGTTGTATTATAGCAATAGACCAAATATTCTAAAATAAAGACCCATTCATTTTTATTAGGCTATTTCAACTTTGTTAATGATCTCGCAATCGTTTCATTACAGAGCTAAACTATTCCCTATAAAATAATTTATCATTCCAGAAAATAACCTGTGATCTAGGGTTATTAGGTCTGCCGTGCATCTGTTAAATTTTAAACTTCTCGCGAAGAACCCGACTGTCGGTATTTTTGAATTCTGTCCCATTGTCCGGTTGTGGAATCTGACATCACCATTAACATAAAAAAAAAGACTTGAGATTTTTTGAAACCTCGACTCCTGACTTATTCATTAGTGCTCTGGCAAAAGCAAAACTAAGATAATTATAATCATAAAACCGACTATAGAGGTCAATAACGGATAGAATTTATTTATATCCTCAAACCTTTTCAAATCAATAAATTCGATTTGAAAACGCAAATTTGAAGCAGAAGCCAAAACATTATTAGTTTCATCCACGGTCTAAACCAGTGATTCTCAACCTTTTTTTGGTGTTATGGGCGTGTTTTTCGTCTCAAGGAGTGGGTGAACTATTTTTCACAGATGGAATATTGAATCCCAAGATGTACGTCGAAATTTTGGAAAATTGTTTAGTTCCGTCCATCAATAAATTAAAGCTAAGAAGCAATTGGACGTTTCAACACGACAACGATCCCAAACATAAAGCTAAAATAACTACTGAATGGCTTAATAATAATGGAATAAATGTTCTGAAATGGCCTAGTCAATCTCCTGACTTAAACCCAATTGAAAATTTATGGAAAACATTGAAAATAAAGGTAGGAAAACGAAGACCTAGAAATATGGTGGAGTTAAAAGCATTCTGCCGTGAGGAATGGAATAAAATTTCCAAAGAAGAATGCTTTAAATTAATAGATACATACAAAAGAAGATTAGAAGCAGTAATTGTTGCAAAAGGGAATGCAACAAAATATTAATAAGGCATCGTGCCAACACTTATTGACCCTTAAATAACGTTAAAAATTAAAAAAATGTTTTTTCTTTGTCAATTATCGCTAATTTTAAAGATTTAAAATTATTTTCTAAATCAGAATCTTTTGAATTTTTCAAAAAAAATAATTAAAAGTCAAAATACTTCATATTTTATGGGCAAAAACGTAAAATACTAAAATTTATTAAGTGGTGCCATGACTTTTTGGGCCCACTGTATATCAAGAATTAGAAAAATTGACTAACGATTTTGTTTAAAATTTTTCATCTAAATTTTTTTAAGAATTGGAAGCCCGCATAGGGTTAGGGTTAGTTGTTTAAGATTTGAGTTAGGGTTAGGAGCAGACGAAGCTTTTATATGGAATCTATAATTTTTTTCTATTTTCTAATGTAAATTTTAATTATTATCTCAATTTTAACCGATTTATTTACAATTTTAAATCATTATTTTTTAATGGTTTTTTAAAGAAAATTGGACACGATTTCCCGAGGGATGAGCAAAAAGTGCTCACTCTCGAAAATGTGGAAGATGCTGCGTAGCATTAAAAACGCCGACAGTACAAACGAGGATGACAACAATCACCAACTAGACCTAAACACTTTTATGAAACATTGCGTGAAGATAAGTCACAAGCCTTATAAAAAATCGGAATCCTCTTCAATTATTAAGGGTAAACCGAAAAGGGAGCCTCCATCATTGTACTTCCTACCTCGAGATGTCGCTTTAGAAATTTTCCGACTAAAGAATACACGCTCCTGCGGACCAGACGGAATCCCAGCGATCATGCTCAAAAAATTGGGCGATGCAGCTATCTCTGCACTTACGAGTATTTACAACTACTCGTGCAACTTCAATTTCATTCCAACATTATGGAAACTGTCGTGCATTCACCCAATCCTGAAGCCTGGAAAACCGAAGGAGCAACCTGGATCATACAGGCCACTGTTCCTTTTATGCGTCCAGGCACGAATTCTAGAGAGAATGGTGATGACTTTGATTCGCCCCCTCCTCCCAGAAGTCAGTTTCCAACGTGGATTCAAAGAGGGGCGATCAACTGTCACACACCTAAATGCTTTAATTAAGTTTATATCCGACAGTCTAAACAATAAACCTAAACAGGAAAAATCCATTGTCTGCTCGATCGACATAAAGAAGGCTTTCGATTCGGTGCCAAGGAAAATACTCACACAAAAGATCTATTCCTCAAATATTGATACGAATCTAAAACTATGGCTTGGGAATTTCCTGAGCGGCCGTCGGGGAAGGGCTTGCTGTGGAAACAGATCTTCCATATCGAGACTATTACCAAATGGGGTCCCTCAGGGTTCTCCACTATCTCCACTTTTATTCAATCTCATGATGAACGACATACCACAGCCAGAAGGGGACAACGATCTGTTATTACTATATGCAGACGATATTATCGTCGCATCAAGGGATGTGAGCATAATAAAAGCAACGGATAGAATACAGGATAACCTCAACAATCTGATTTCATGGCTATATAAAAACGAACTGGAAGCAAGTCCGGAAAAATCTATTTTGACTCTGTTTACGAAAAACAGAAGGCTTGGAAAGTCTCAATTGAAGCAAAGTTAGACGGGGAAATTATACCGCAGAGCAAAACCCAGAAGATTCTTGGAGTTACATTCGACACCTTTCTAACCTTTTCAACCCACGTCGAAAATGTAGTTATGGCGGGTGCAAGAAAGGTTAACTTCCTGAATGCCTTCCTGAAGAACGCAGAAGAATGCAAAGGCCTATATGGCCTAAACAACATATATAATCAATACTTGGAACCTACGATCGGCTATGCGTGCGGAATCTGGGGAACAAACTTAAGTGCAAACAATCAATCAAAAATCGACAAAATTCGGTTGAAAGCGGCAAACCTGCTAAATACTTTTTCCGATAAAGAGATTATCCCAAAAGCCTGGAACAACATCATAAAGTCATCTGCAATCCATCTACGAGAGGTTCGTCCTGAAAATCCCCATCCGTACCGAAAATGCGTCGGGACAACGGCGGAACATCGGGAGAGGCTGCGCGAACTGCTGAGGGAGGCTGGGATCACCTGAATTCTTCTTTCTTTTGGCTATGACGGTGGTTTTCTGGTTCAATAAATAAATAAATGGTTAACCAAAAATCAGATAGACTTCTCGATAATCAATAAAAATTGTTGATGTCAGTGGGATGTTGGTTTTTTCGAGATCCCGCTTTTTTCAACATGTACCAAAATTATTAAAAATGAGTATAAAGTGAGACTTAGAAAAAATTAACATGTATTTTGTATGGTAATATTGCTCAAAAATAAAATTTTGAAAGTATCCATTTATTCGCGTGTCCATTTATCCGACTGTGACATCATATATCACTTCAGCTTGTCTCTGCGAATCGTGTAAAATGTTCTGCTCATATCAATGCCCAATATTATGGTTACCATTTCAAATTTTTGGCATATGGTAGGAATAGATCTACCTCCTTATATTACATCGGCAATTGATCTTCCAAACCTGAATCCACTTTGGATGATTAATTTCTTTTTATTTATAATAAAGTAGCTTTATTCAAATAAAATTGTATCAAATCGAAAGTAATTGGACGATCCATGAAAAGTGAAAAAGTAGTCAAATATTGTTTAGTTTAAATTGCAATTTAAAAATATTAAATTCTTATGGCCATCAGTTTGATTTGAAATGGATAGAATATCTTAAAAACATTTAGTTGTTCATTATACTAACTTTCGTAGGCAAAAAATATTCACCACACGAAGAGAGTTGGAGACGGGAAATATTTCGAAGCAATCTTGAACTAATTGATCAACACAACTTGAAGTACGAAAGAAGAGAGACTTCGTATGCTCTAGGCATCAATCAGTTCGCAGACATGGTATCTCATCACTTCTTCTTTATAAAGTAAAAGTAAAACAGTAAAATTAAAAGAAAGCTGTAAATAAGAATTTAGCTTTGATTTAGAAATAACTTTATTGTTCAGATAGACCAGTCTGTTGACGAAATCGAGTAATGCAGGGTTTCGAGTGCAAGTCTAACATTTGTGGACCATTTCTGCGTGTTGATATATGTTTTTGGTTTTAAACTTTGGTGCGAAGGAGATTAATGAGAATCCCTTGGACGTCTAAAATAACAGACATGAATATACTAAACGTGACTATTCACTGATGACGGCGCCACTTCGTCAAACGTTTTAACACTGTAGATGTAAAAAATCTTCAACCGGAAGGACAGAGCACAAATACAAACTTGTATGTCACTCTGCCCGACACCTAATCACTGTGCAACCAACTTGTTTTTTGGTGGAAAAAAGTTCCACGTTAGAATATTTATACTGCATCATCCAAAAACATAATAATTTTTAGTTTCTGATGCCTCATTTCACATCTTACAATCATTTGAAAACAGTTTGTAACGTTGGAGAAGTAAATACAGGTAACTCATGCAGATTAATATTTTCAACATTTGCTTGTTCACCACTGATATAGTACGTCGCCATCATTTTTTTTTTGATTTTCTGTCGAGTTGTTCGCAATTCAAGGTTAAAGACGATTAATATGTCGCGACCCACGCTGGCGATCATCAGTTGACATGTGATGTATTTTTGACATTAATTGCGACCATCAGTTTGACAGGTGATGTATTTTAATTGATGTATTTTTGTATTAATTAAAAAAAACTAATGACATGTTAACACTTAATCCATCGTTAAACTCTTTATATCTTCTAACATCAATAAGATCCGCCTGAAATCTTTCATTGGGTTTTCCTGCAGTTACATGGTAATTAGAATCCGACACCTAGGTATATTTTTTTTAAAATACTTTCAATGGTATGGCCAATTTACAAATTTCACAGTCTTTTATAATTTGTTTGATGATTGGACGTTTTACAGTGAAATAGAATTCACTACACTTTTTCTGAAGCTTCGTATTCCCCGTGGGATTCTTGGTGAATGGCGAATGCTAGTGTCCTCATCTCCATTTCATTGTCCAGACAAATGACCAATTTGTGTTTTTTGTTATTTTCTCGTCCTTTAGATAAAGACTATGAGTTATGAGTCGCAAATATACCGATCATTAATAATAATAAATTTTTTTTTTTGAAGAAAAGATAATATAAATGAAAATAACTAGACAATGCAGTTATTTTGAACTGCCGGCGCATAAGATGGCCTGGCAGTTCCCTCGGACGATCGCCAACGAGACTCTTTGGAAAAGATGACGAGTCTCGTTGGGATCCTTGTTTCGTCTGGCAATCTTCGACCCCAGCCCCAGCCGATGACTTTAAAATATTCACGACAAAACATTCAGAATGAATTCAATCTATTATGACAAATAAATTGTTAATCCAGTCCTGGAATGCGGATAAACTGAATAACCGTTAGTGTTCATCCAGATGCCGTCTTGTCCGAAAATTATTGGAATTGTGACTAAGTTACATTATATTTGGTGACTTATCGAACTCGGTTCATTGAATCAGAACAGAGGAATTTTAGAAATTCCAGGTCAAATCTGGAAATTTCCGGTTTTGAGTGTTTAAGAACATTTCGATTATTCTAATTGAACGAAATGTTTAAGCCAGGCTGTTGTATTTTCGGGATTTAAATTTTAGTGAAGACGCTAATTGGAGTATTACTGGCCGTCGCAATTTACGTGCATGTGATCTGTGATGGACCTCGCCAGGCTAAAGTAAGATATTTGATGTCAGTCTTAATTTAGAAAATCTCTGATTTGAGAGTGAAGGACTGGCTTTCGTGCGATATTTCGTACGTCTGTAAAATAATAATCACAAAATTTGAAGATATAGTCAACATAAGGTTTAAATTTCAAGGTTGTATTTCAAGTGGAAATTACAAGTACATTGAACCGGAAATGATATGTTTCATGGGTCTAATCTATGGATTACTGGGAGCTTACTTTTTATTTTCTGAAAAGTACCTGAATCAATGTATCGGGATCTTTTTTCTTCAGTTGAGACATTTAATGGATATATACGACGGAATGATCTATCGGCGACGAAAGAATGTTGAGTCTACTCCGATCTTTAAAAACATTGGGTTTTTTATCGACGCCACCTCAGACACTCTTGCCATCTCTTTGTCAGTAATCGCTATTCTCCTTGGCATCCTCAGAAGGCGCAGACAAAACTCGCCTTTGAAGACGTTTGTAACCTCAAAAAAGAAAATATCGTTTTTTGAAAGTCCTCTTAAATATATGAACGTAATTTGACTCCTCTTTTACCAATCGGCTCTGAGGACCTGAGGGCAATAGATATTGTCCGTACTTTTGCACTGAGCTTCACCTTCGTGATAATTATGGGAATTTTTTGGACCACAACCCATGACATGTACTACTCAATATTTGACAGAGTAGTCGAATCTCCAGACGCAGTAATATTTATATTAACATCGCATAGACAGCCCTTGTTCTGAGACATTTCCACTTGAAAACGACTGCTTTTAAGTTTTTTGTTTATTCGCAAGTAAACCACCTCAACTACATCCAATATTTTTTTTCATGGTGATTGCCAGAAGGCAATGGGTGGGGCTAGTTGTGTGACTTTTAGGACTTTCTTCGAATTACCTATATTTGGTGGTTCATACTCTGCATAGTGTTCACACTCGTCATCAAATTTGACAGTCATTACGTAGGCTATTTTGAAACTATTTTAGTTAAATTCGCAAGTAAATCTAGTCCTAGAGAAGATGGTCAAAGTTTAATTGTTTACTTTTTCTTTAGTTGTACAAAATAAAACATTCTATACATATGGGCAATAGAGGAAACCAATTTGTATGTATTCCTTGGTGTCCTTGAAGACAAGATAGCTTAAAAACGTCCGACCTGTCTGTTTGTTAGCTTAGCTATTGAAAAATTAGTATATTTTTAAGGAATCTTCGACGCTTTCAGCCATTTCGTCAATTCGGCGACGAATCGTATCATTACTCAAAGGTAAATTCTAGCCACATCAAAATGGTCGCACTACTTTTAAAATTTCAGATGGATTACGTCCCAATATATCTTGTAAAAAAACTGCGATAGAAGGTATTATTAACAATTCACCCGAAACATGGTAGAATTATTTTTAGCAACAATATGAGCAATTTTGTAGTATGCAAGTAACCCATCTATGAAATAGGTTAAAAGGAATACTTTTTCGCGCAAGAGCATGATGAGTGATTAACTTTTGAAGAGTTGTAGGTTCATCAATCTTGTTTTTATATTTTGAAAATATTCAAGCGAAGATCCGACTAGATTTGGATGTTTAGTCCTCAAATGGTGTATTAATCTTGCTAATTTCATTCAACTATTGGCCAAAGGAATTTTGCAGATTATGCAAAAAGGCCTAGATTTGTTTCCACTGGAAGGGATAAATCCATATTTCAGATATTCTTTACGATAAATCAGAGGCGTACATGAATTACCACCAGACATGTGATTGACACGAGTATTTATAGGTATCAAATAGAGGTGCCCGATTAATCGGCCGATAATCGGTAATCGGCATATCGGCCACTTTGCCGATTATCGGTAATCGGCAAAATCTGCCGATTAATCGGTAATGTAATTATTTTCCGAAATACAATTGTATACAACAAAACGTTAAAAAACAAAATTTTTTAAAAGAATCAATAATTAAAGTCTAATGTTTTTAAATTATATTGAAGGTACATCATCATTTCTCCATTCTCTGGAAAAAGTCTATTTCTTTTCGGTTGATATATATTACCTCCAGTGCTGAAAACTCTTTCGCTTTCTACAGACGAAGCAGGAGCTGTTAAATATTTCAACGCCATTTTACTTAAGCGGGGAAATATATTCGTGAAGTTCTTCCACCACGTAAATATATTATCAGTTCGTGGTATTAAATCTAGCTCTAAATAATTTTGAAGTTCCGTCAAATAGCAATGTTGGTAATTTTTCTCCATAGACATAATTGGGTTAGAAGATGAAATTTGAGAAAATATTTCTTCAAATGTTAATGTTTCAGAATTTTGTATTTTTGTCAAAGAAATGGCATTTTCAGATAACTTCGTGTCAGGAGAATTACTATCCTTCATATTTTAACAATCAATTTTTTAATTCTTTCAATCATACAAGTCTTATGAAATCTTGTTTTAAATCTGGGATCCAATGTTGTTGTAATACATAGTGATTCGTTTTCAAAATAAAAGGTAAATCTTTTCAATAGAGGACATTAATTTTTCAATTGTTTCTTTGATTTCATAAAATTCACAAGATTCTTTTGCCTTTTCAAGAAATAAGAGAATTGTTTTGATTGAAGGAATAATCATGGAAGCAGTAGCACTCCTTTTCCTCGCTTCAATTGTTATTTCCTCAAATGGTTTCAAAATTTTAACAATTTTTTCTGCTGTTTCCCACTGTATATCTGATAATATTGAAAGATTATGATCAATTGCATATGTTACGAGAGCTTTTCGTTGTTCGATCACTCTCGATAACATGTAATAAGTAGATTGGAATAATATGATTTAGTAATCGAATGAAACCAATATCACCAACAAATGAATAGAGTAATAAATTAACTGCAATCATTTCTCCAATTAATTTATGAACCTCTGGAATCGTCGGAAAGGCTGCGACTCAACTCCTCACCGCCATTGGTAGAAAAATCTCCACAAAAACAAACGACCGGAGGGAGACGAGCTGGCTGTTCCAGCGAATCTCGGTTGCTGTGCTCCGCGGAAACTGCCACTCAATACGCAGCGCGGCATCGTTGAGCTGACCCTCAGGCTCTCGACAATTCCCTTAGCCACCCAATTGCTTACTTTTTTCTTTCTTTCTTTAATAAAGATCACTTACAAAAAAAAAAAAATTTATGAATTATTTTTGATTTATGATCGTCAATATTCCACATATTTTTCTTTTCTATAACTTGAGTAAGTGTTAACTGCTTCAATTGAGCAAAAGGTCGTTTTTTCTGTAGCACAATTTGTTCTTTCAATTGTTCACTATGATAAACCCTAAGATGATTTATCATATTAGATGTTGTAAATGTCTTTCGCGTTCGTCCTCCTCTTGATATTAAAATATCGCATAATTTACATACGCAAAAAAACGATTATCGTCTGAGACATCAAAAAATTTCCATACAACGCTCGACATGTTAAACAAAATATTTAATTACATTTTTAATAAAATAAATTACATATAAATATATTTTTATGTATAATATAATGGCCGATTAATCGGTATCGGTATCGGTGAAATTGGCCGATAATCGGTAATCGGCAAAATCCAAAAATGGTTATCGGTGCATCACTACAGTACCGCTCAAATGTTTCGGACCACCCTATTTTTCTCAATTTCCAAGTCAATCCTAAATTATTTTTATACGGTTCTTTAGAGAAACTTATTAGATAAGCTTAAATACATTTATTCTATTCTAAAATTTTCTTTAAATATTTTTGTTTGGCGCCAATTGAATATAATTGATTTTTGACTCGATCATATGTTCCGGACCAGTTGCAATCATATGTTTCGAACCAGTTAAATCTCTTTAAATTTAAATAATTTTTGATTCAATTAAAAACAAAAGACTAATAAATAACAAATGCCGCGTGTTTCACTGGTTGATCGGGTCGCTATCATCACTTTTTTTAAAGATGGAGCTTCACAAAGAGAAATTGCCGAAAAATTAAAAATATCCAAAACTGCTGTTCAAAGAACAATTTCCAGATATTCATCCGTTGGACTATATTCCGACAGACCCAAATCTGGTCGACCGAGATTGTTATCCCCAAGATCTGAACGCAAATTAGTGAGAATTTCGAAGCAGACCCCACAAAAACGGCAAATCAAATTAAATTTGATATGAAATTAAATTCTATTGTAAGCACAAATACAATTAAAAGATGCCTACAAAGAAATAATTTGAATGGGCGAAAGCAATGCCCAAAACCAAGTCTTTCCATATGCCATAAAAAGGCTAGAAAAAATTGGTGCATTGAGAAATTAACTTGGAGCCAAAATGATTGGGGTAAAATTATTTTTAGTGATGAATGCAAAATAAATTTGCATTCAAACACAAAAAATTATGTTAGAAGGCCACCAAACTCTAGATTTGACTCAAAATATTGTTTAAAAACACGAAAATTTTCTCCTAGCATTATGGTCTGGGGAATATTGCTGCAAATGGATGGAGAAACATTGTCTTATGCATTAAAAATGTTGATTCCGCAGAGTATCAGAGAATTATAAATGTTGGACTCGAAAATTTTTATGATGAGACCATGTATCTCCAGCAAGACGGCGCTCCTTCCCATCGGTCCATGTCGACAATGAATTTTTTTCAAAGGAAACAAATAAAAATCTTAGAAACTTGGCCGAGCCAGTCACCCGAACTGAATATTATTGAAAATATGTGGTCGGTACTAAAACAAAAACTTTATGATCTGGAACCAAAAGATCTTCCAGAGCTCTGGAATTTGACCAAAAAAATTTGGTACGAGATTGATAATTCGTACATTGAAAAATTATACAATTCACTTCCAGAGCGAATAAATGCTGTTATAACGAACAACGGAGGAAATATTAATTATTAACTTTTTATAAGTTTAATAAATTTTCGGTTTTTTTAAACTGGTCCGGAACATATGATCGAGTATAAAATCGATAATTTTAAAATTGCGCCAAACATGAATATCTGTCCAAGTTTTTTAAATAGAATAAATGTGTTTAAGCTTATCTAATAAGTTTCTCTAAAGAACCGTATAAAAATAATTTAGGATTGACTTGGAAATTGAGAAAATAGGGTGGTCCGAAACATTTGAGCGGTACTGTAGTATCAAATGATAATGGTTAACTATTGTAATGTACTAATTACTGATAATAAAAAAATATTAAAAAAATAATACCATGTACCAATTTTTTTTCCATGCACCGTTCGAGTATTTTCCATGTACCAAAAATGGTGTACATGCACCACGGTTAAAAATCACTGGTCTAAACCATTAATAAAACAGACTTGACTTTAAGTTGAAGAGAAAACTTACATCATACTCTGAAATTACTTTTTTTATTATGACCACTTTTCATGATAAAATAATGCCGGCGACAGAGAAGTTCAATTTTATCGGCGCCGAACGAATTACTAGTTTTTTTTCAATTTTCCGCTTCAAATGAAGTCTTTAGATTAAAAAGATTAATACTTATCATTTTTAAACAAAAATGATAATCTTTTTCACCCAACCGGCGTCGACCCGGATATTCATATTCTCCGGGAATATCCCAATTAACACTTTCTTAATTTGATTGTATTCGGAAATATTTCTAACGTAAAATTAATTTACTTAATTTACTTTTGAGTAGGCCATTTTTAAAGATAATTCAATTGAATTTTTAATCAGAATTTTGATTTATCTATACTCTCCCATATATAAATGCTATATTCACTATTTAATACTTGTCCCGCGGTTGTCGTGGATAAACGTAAATGGACAAACTTAAAAGTTCTTTTTTGAAAAATATGGCGAGCAAAAAGTGGGGACTGTATTTAGTGGCTGTGCCTTCATACATTTATACACCACCGAGTGATTTAGGATGGTTCTGTTAAGCAAAAGTTTTCTTGGAGTGAATCAATGTTCAGATTTTCGAGGGCAAGAAATTCTGCGATTGTGGATAAGTGTCATTCTCTTGTTTTAATTACTCGCAGAATACCCGACCTCCTCAGAAAGATAGTCGGCTTTTTTAACTTTTGAGAAACTGGAAAAGCATTAATTCGTTTTTGCAAGATCTTGATAAAATATAATGGACGATGGGAATTAAAAAAGATAGTTTTAAAAATAGTGCTTCATAAAATACCTCGGAATCTTCATTGCTCGGAAGAAAATGGATGCTCGCGAGTCCTCTTGGTTGGGGAAGAGGATCTCGCTTACAAACGTGCGCGGGAACGCAAGCAAATCCGTTCGGCTGGGCTATAACCCCTGAATAAATCTTTAATTTTAGTTTAATTTGACGGCTATATATAAACAAAAATAGTAATTAAAAAAAACTTTTATTAATCAAATTTATTTTAATACAGTATATTTAATCTAAAGAATTTAATGATACATTTAATATATTATAAAATATTTTAAATTTAAATAAATTAATTTGACATTCTGACCATAATGGCCCACACAATTCCAAAACAATCATATCAAGACACACCAAGGCATTAAAAAATAAATAAATAATAGAATGAACAAGCTGTCACAATCATTCTATACTCGCTACCAACATCCCACTCAATTCTTCGTGAGAGCCCCAGGGCGAGTCAACCTCATCGGTACAAACCTCTGCCAAATTTACAGGCGAGCACATTGACTACTGTGGGTACGGGGTGTGTCCCATGGCCATTGAACAGTGTGCCATCGTGGCTGTCGCAACCAACCAAATGTCTCAAATAAACATTTCGAACACTAAAACAGATTTATATCCGTTTTTTGTTTATTGAATAATTCAGAGATCATTACACCACTACCGACCAACTTGTCTTGGCAAATCAAGGCTGGGCTGATTACGTGTTGTGTGGGCTCATTGGCATGTCTCGGTACCTTGAACTAGAAGTACTACCATATGGACTTGATGTAGTTTTTTTTTGATTTTAAAAATTCAGATTTTGGTGGATGGAGATATTCCCCCATCAGCTGGCCTTTCGAGTTCGAGTGCCCTAGTGTGTGCTTCGGCAGTAGTAATCTATCACATGTTTTCCCCACAGGAATTTCTGCTGTATTTATTTATTGTTAATTACTATTATTAATTAATTAGTTTGAATTAATTATTATTTATTAATAGAATAATTTAGCTGATTTATGCGCTCAGTTTGAGAGGTTGATTGGAACCCAAGGAGGGGGAATGGATCAGGCGGCGTCATTCCTATCAACTTCAGGCTCTGTAAAAAATTTTTGTCATTTTTGGCATGTTCGATTGAATTTGACCCTTTGAGGACATCATTAGTGACCCTTCCTAAAGGAATGTCTTTTGTGGTGGCCAATTCTGGTGTTAAAATGAATAAAGCTGCCACTTTTCAATTCAACACTCGAGTCGCTGAGTGCCGTTTAGCAGCAATGGTCTGTTTTTACGTCAAAATTTATTTTTAGCTTATTTCTAAACGAAAGTCGATTGCAAAGTCACCAATTACGAAATTGGCCAGTCTTCAACTTCTGTTAGGTTCAACTTTAGAAGAAATGATTGATATCGTTAAAAGTGAGTTCCACACGTATTGCTACACACGTGCCGAAATTGCTTCTGAGCTTGAAATGGAGGAAGGCGAGCTCATCGAGCGGGTTTTGCCCTCAAATCTGGGACATGGTTTTTGTGTCGTTTCAAATACAAGTCGTGGAGTTTGATCTTTTTTTTCGGTCGATGCATGTTTTTGGGGAGGCTTTGAGAGTTAAAGAGTTTTTGAAAGCAACTGAAGATGTTTGTTCGAGTGAGAAAGTGGCTCAGAGACTGGGGTTGTTAATGGATGAGAGTCACCACAGCTGTTCAGTGCTTTATGACTGTAGTTGTCCTCTTTTAGATGAATTAGTCGCTTCTTGTCGGTTTGAGTGGTTGAGAGGTATTTTAGTGCTTCGGGTGCTCTGGGGAGTCGTTTGACAGGAGCTGGATGGGGTGGGTGTTGTGTGTCACTTGTGCCCAGTCATCTTGCTGACTCGTTTGTGGAAAGTGTGATGGATTCTTATTACAGGCCAAATAATATTTCTTCAGATATTTTTGTCACACTCCCGTCTACGGGTCTCTACATCATAATAAATTAACATTTTTATTGATGATACTAATAAACTTAATTTTGAATGAAATATGTCTAGGTCCAGAGGTGTTCTGCAATTAAACATTTGCTTGTTGCGCCAAACCACACTTAAATCTTTTAAAAAATAGAATTTACGCAAAAAAGATTTTGGAAGAGGTTTGACTTACCTGTTTTTCAAAAATAAACTAATGATGTTCCATTTTTTGGGGAATCTAAAAAATTCTTCAATACACCTGAGCAAGTCACATTCTGTGGATAATTAAAACTAAAAGATAGCATACATCCGCGATTTCTGAATTTTTAATTCTTAAATACGTATTCAAAAATAAAGAAAGTCTAAATGTTTACTTATTTAAGAAGACATTTACAAAGCTATTAATGAAAAAGTTGAATACACGCCACATTCATTTTTGTGAGTATATTCTTTTTCGAAAGAAAAAAATCAAAAAAACAAGCTCGATCTGCGAGCATGCAAGAGAACAGTTAGATTCCGGCCAAGCAAATAGGTGGCGAGTAAGTGTGGTGGAGACTTACTGGGGTTTGACTGTACTTGGTTATTAATAATTAGGGCAATTTAAGTTAAAAAAGTTAAAATATATGAAAATGTGTATTTTGGCTTAAAAGTAAAAATAAAGTATTTTTTAAATGAAATAGTTACTTATTAAAGAAAAAAATAAGGTTAAAAAGTTAAAAAAAATTTTTTTATAAAGTTAAAAATTTTAACTTTATTTAAAATAGCGCGTGGGTGTTTAGTATGCCAAGAACTGCAAAAATAATGTATTTTAAGGCAAAAAAATTGTTATTGAATATCCGCTGGAGTTTTTATTACGAGAGAATGGCGAGTTGCAATGTCAACTTTGCTTATGCACAGTCAGGTGTGAGAAAAAGCATTTTGTGAATTCTCACCGAGAATCGAAGAAGCACTCAAATTTATTAAGTTTTTACAAATTAATATAATTTTTAGAGAGATAATTTCTATCAGCCTTGTTTGGACGAGTTACCCAATGATGACTGGTCAATGCAAGTCACTAAAGCATTTATTCAATGCGATATACCCTTGCATAAATTGACTATGCCTCCTCTAAAGAATTTATTCAAGAATACTTCTTTGCCTCTTCCTTCCAATACAAAGCAAGAATGTGCGTTAAACAATTGAAAACTGAATATATTGTATTATTTCAAGAAAAGTTTAGGTTTATGAATATATAATTTTTTAGAAATCAACTTGTATTCGCCATAAGTGACGAGGTCACTATTCGTAGTCAAAAATTTGTTGCAGTTTTAATGGGGATACTTAAAAATCCCGATAAAACTTATTTGATTTCTTTCGTAAAAATTGATAAAACTTCTACCAAAGAAACAATTATTCAAATTGTTGACGATACGATTAAATGCGTTTTAATTGAAAGACAAAATTTCCTTCTCCTAATAACAGATTCCGCTAATATATGCTAGCAGGTTTTAATTTAACATATAATTATAGCTGGAAAAGTTCTTAAGCTTTATATCCAAGGTTATTTCACGTAACTTGTGTTGCTCATCTGATGCATAATTGTTCAATGAAAATCAGGACTATTTATCCTGAAATTGATTCTCTTATTGCATCAATTCAAGCGGCAATAACAAAAAATAACAAGAGAAAACGACTATTTAATGAAATTGGAATTCCACCTCATGTAGTTTTAACTAGATGGGGTACCTGGCTAACTGCTGCATTTTATTATGCAAAAAATTTAATACATGTGATAAACATTTTCAAAACAATTCCTGATGATGGAATCATTGTTCAGGCTGCAAAAAATAGCCTAAGAGATGAATCTCTAGTAAAAAGCTTAAGTTCTATTGTTAGAAATTATTCGACAATTCCAGGTAAAACTAGTTTAATAATAGCAGAATTATTGTGCAAATTTGAAAGTTCTCACTCCTCAATAGAGTTAGCTTACAATGAGCTAAAGATTTAAAATTTGACGACGAATCAGATATAATTGAAAAATATTTGAATGAACGATTACAAAAAAATGATTTATGTCAAATTATAAGAATGACAAATTCATCAATTTCTCCTGAAGAATATTGTATGCTTTTAAAGTGTCAGCCTTCATCCTCTTCCATAGAACGATGCTTCTCTCAAATTAAAAACTTTATGAGGGATAACAGAAATTTTAATATTGAAAATATAGAGAATTATGTTATATGTTTGTATAATAAATGATTCTTAAGTTAAAATTTGTTAAGTTAAAATTTTTGTTTTATAGGTTAAAATTTGGTTATTTGTAGGTTAAAAAGTTAAAATTTTTAGGTTAAAAAATCGAAGTTTTTAGGTTAAAAAAAATTGCCCTATTTAGGGCGAACTAAGTTAAAAAAGTTAAAATTTAATAATAGTAAATAAATAATAATTTAAATGATTTTTTAACTATATTTTATTATAAATAAATGCATATTAAACAATATTATTAGGTTAAAAAGTTAAAATTTAAAATTATAAGGTTAAAATTATTTTAACCGTATTAATTTTTTTTTTTTTTTTTTAAATAAATAAGATTTAATTAACAAAATTGGAATTCCACCTCAATGAAATTCCACCTCAATTGGAATTCCACCTCATTCCACCTGTTCATCAAAAAAAAAAAATTCTAAGAGAAAAAAAAAAAAAAAAAAAAAAATTAACAAAACAATTGTCAGTTAACTAAATTAACCCAGCCGAACGGATTGCTTGCGCGTTCCCGCGCACGATTGCGAGTGAGATCCTCTGCCTCAACCAAGAGGAAGCCTCAACTTCTGCCTCAACTTATTAATTTATTAAATTAACAATTAATAATACATTTTGTGACAAAAATTTTTGGTTGACATGCCTAAGATAGCAAAATCGTATCAAATCAAAGCTAAAGCCATTGTTAAGGATTATCCGCAAGAATTTATGATTCTTGAGGATTGTGTATTATATTTGGTTCAAAGGGAAAATTTCCTTTTGTTAATTTCGGATGCCGCAAATTATATGAAATCAGGTAAAATTTCATGTTTAAGTTTTAGCTGGCAAAATACTTAAAAATCTGTACCCCAAGTTATTCCATGTCACATGTACTGTTCATCTATTACACAATTGTTGTGAGAAAATAAAAGCCTCCTATCCGGAAATTGATTTGATGATTGCTACTGTACAAGCAGCAATTAACAAGAACAATACAAGAAAACGAATATTTAAAGACAGAAACATCGCCATTCCACCTCGTGTGCATTTGACAAGATGGGGGAGTTGGCTTAAGTTCGAACAGCTAAAGAAAGTCTTCGAAACCATGTATTAGTGAGCAGTCTATGTGACCTTATCCGAAGCTATTCAAACATTCCAGGTTTTCGAGTAAATGTCGCTATTGCAGATATTATTACGAAATTTGAAAGTACGCGCTTCACAATTGAACAGGCATATTATTGTTTAGAATCGTTGGAATTTGGAATGACAACAAATTTATCAAAGAATACATAATTAAAAGGCTTAAAACAAACGATATTTCGAACATAATTAGAATGACTAATTCACAAATATCTCCTGCCGAGTATGCATTACTTCTGAATTGTCAGCCGACCTCGTGCTCGGTTGAAAGAACTTTCTCTCTAATAAAGAGTTTTCTAAGATCCAACCGAAATTTTCTACAAGAAAATTTAGAAAATTATGTAATTTGTATGTGCAACAAACACTTTTAGTGTTTTTATTGTTTATTTATAAAGTTAAATTTTTGGGTTAACAAAACATTTATTTATTCTCATGTATTTTTTCCAACTTGGGCTAATAATCACCCTCTGGTCGTTTCTTATTAAACTATCAGATTTCCGAGGTTCTTTGAAAATTCCCATATGGATCCCCAATTCCGTCAGGATACAGGTGTCCACATGCCTCTCTCTCTTCATTAGCTATGCGCTTACGTCAGACTACTGCGAAGCATGGTCTCGTCTAATCAGCTTTGCTCCACTTGAGCTTTGGAACCTCAATCCGCACTGGGAGGAACCCACTTTTTCTCTCGACATTGATCAAAAAACATCAACTAAATCTCTTTGCACCAAATAACAACCTTCCCAGATGCTAATTACAAACGTCTTCAAAATAATAAAAAGAACATCTCATACTGTCCGAAAATGTGCCAATATCAAACGAGCCAAAGGTGACGTCCGAGCTGCGATTCCCACGACACAGTGCTAAAACCGACTCTGATGTCCTTACCTATCTGAGATCAATTAGCATCTGGGAAAGTTCAGCTCTCTGGATAAGGCCATCAGCTACTTCACGAAGATAATTATGGAAACAAGAGCAATGGCCATATGTAAACTTGAACCTCATTCTGCTAGTGGTTGAAGGAGGTCTGCCTTTGCCAAGTAAAGAAATCGCCTCAAGAAATTTTACCAAATGAATTCGGATATAATCATCAGTATCAGAACATTGAATAGCGAATTAAAGGCGAGAAAAAATCGATATAAGTGTTTAAAATGGAATCGGGTTCTTAGAGCCGTGAACCGAAATTGATCGAAGATGTGTGGAAAGCCATTTTGCACTGGCGACGTAATCACATTTACAGGGGAATATGTTCAAAGGAGGTGAATAACCTAACCAAGTTTTTATGCAAAAATAGCACACAAGAAGCACAGGAAATCAGACACACTACTCTCAAACAAAAGATTTAAAAAACAGTCGGCACCTCTTCTTTTCTCGGTAAAAGAGATGTTGGATATTTGCATACAGGCACTAATAAGGCTGATACTAAAACCTGGTAGACCAAGAGACGACCCTTCGGTTTTTACTGCGGTCTTTTGTTTAAATAATATAAAAAGTAAAAATTTGGTTTTGGAAATATGTTTACCACCGGTGGAACATTTTACAAAAAACAAAAATCACCAAAGGAAGCCAGGATTTGCAGGAAACCTCACCTCCACTTTCATTCAGACATCGACAAAAAGTAGATTCGCAGAAGAGCGGGTTAAGTATCCGTAAAACTTCCTGGAAGACGATTCGTTACTGCCTTTATGGGGTTAAACGTATAAAACGTAATTTTGGTCTAGAAATGCACTTTTTGCCACAAATTATAAATTTTAATATTCTTGAGTTAGCTTGAGTTTGATTTTTTCGGTCTGACGTGTACACAGTCAGTAAATAAGTTGTGGACAATTACCATAAATCTGAAATCATAAACAGCAGGTAAGACAATTACATTGAATTGCCCTTGGACTCTGAGTTCTCTTCGGCTGTAGGATGCTGATCCCCAAATGGCCTTGAATAAACCTGATTATTTGACCAGATAGCGGGGATGGGACGCAATTTATTCCGATTACAAGTTTTTGCTTTTCAAGTGTAAACTTGATCAACACCGCCTGACCTGTCTGTTTGCAAGGTCCCAAAAGTATTCAGGAGCCTGGCTGGCTATGGCGTCAGTCGGGACATTACTGGATAATGAATGCCTCTGCATCGCAGTTTTCCTGCGCTTGGGATTAAACATTTGCCATAAGCATCAATGCGGCTGCAGTTAGACAAACACCTTAGGACTACACCCGCTATCTTGCCGTCGTAGCGCTGGCCGCTTCCCTCTCCACTCTGGGTTTAATGATGTGGTGAGCCGCGTCCTGGCATCTGCGGGATTCCCTAATGTGCTGAATTCGGTCGTGTTGGATCGCGAAGATGGAAAACGCTCAGATGGCATGATAACATTTCTTTTTGATCACGAAAAATTCCTCATATGGGACGCGACATGCTCCGACAGATTTTCAGCACATAATCTAATTTCGGCAGTTGCTGAGCCTGATTCGGCAGCAAAACACGCGGAGCTCGCCAAAAAAGAAATCCTTGTCCCTGGCCAGAAACCATATATTTGCACCTATAGACGTTGAGATATTCGGGGTCATCATCAGGAATCGCTTTTTTTTCTTCGTCGGCTGAGGACGAAGATTAATTTTCTTCTTAATTTTTTTTTTATTAAATATAATATTTTCTTCTTTTAGAGAAAGAAGTAACCAACACTACTTCTTTATCCTCTGTCATTAAATCAGTTACGATCAATGTAGATGTCTATCAAAAATACTCTCAACCAACAATGGGAAAACTGCGAATAAACTAATCCATGACCACATCTCCACTCGTGCTATCAGGATGCTCAAAAACAACAAACTTCTCAACTCTCCCCCCCCGCCGGTCCACTCCTCAGAGCAATCACTCGGCAGATATCTCCGTGTCCAGCTTGCTCAGATTCGCTCAGGTCATCATCCACTGATTTTCGAAACATACCGTTCCTTCACCCCCGAAGACCTCTTCCCCTGTCCTGGACCGCCTCACTTGTCTCCGCCTATTGGGATTCGGGATCTCTGGGAGCGCCCGATCTTCGCGTCTCGCTACCTGATTGCAGCCGGCTTCCTACGTGTTAGTGAAGCCGGGATAACATAACTAACTAACTAAATCAGTTACAGCTTCTTTTTCCCCACTTTCTATATCTTCTTCATACAAACGACTTGCTTCAATTATGAGGCTACTGGCTTAATTTATTCCGTGTCTGTGTTCAACCACCACACTGTCCAGTGTTTTCTCTAACACAACTGACTGTATGTAAGTCCGAGTTCCGTCTTCGATAGCCAACTTTTTAATGTATTTCTTGAAAAACTTGGAAACGACACCGTCCCAGGTCAGAACCAGTGAAAGTATTTTTACTTTAGGGTATAGGCTGGACAACTCCCCGGACAATAATTTATGGCATTTCTCAACTTCGCCTTGCTTCAGGCGGTCCTGGGAAGTGATTCCCACTTTGATGAGAGTAATTTCGTTTTTCATTTTGTCGTGGACGAATATATGTGAATTTTCGTGTCTGTAATTATTGAAGAATCGGCGCGTATTGCAACATTTTTTGTCTCCTGACATAATCACTGTTGAGCATTTTTCCACACTGAGTTTCCAAATGACTAACGGTTTTTTTGTCTCTTACGAAATAGTTGCACAATGCTCGCTTGGTTGAAAAAAACAGGTTTCTATTCTGTAGTAGGCAATAAAATGCTTCACTTCTGGGAGCTACCCGCTTGAGGTTTCTACATAAACATTCTAATCATTCAGGCATTTGAATAATATAGAATGCAAAAATTTTCATTCAGTCTTCTTCATTAACCAATTCATCTGAGCGATTTTTATAGACTCATCACAGATGTTTTCTCCGCTTTCAGTACCATATTTTGAGGCAAGAAATCCCGCGATCGTTAGTAAATGCAATTTATTTGTTTTAATTGATTGCAGGATCCCCGCCCTCTTCAGGAAAAATGCAAGTAGTTTTAAGATCGTTGACAAAGAACAAATGGTTCGTCGAGTAAGTCTTCATATTAGGGCTACTCATATAAAAAACTTGACTTCTTCTATGACCGCAGAAGCTGAGCGGAAACTATTACGCTCAATTACCAATCTCTGCAACCGTTTTATCTCCGGTTCGCTTCCTGACTTTGCTCGCGGTATCTTCTTTTCTGCAAACCTTACTGCCCTCGGGAAGAAGGACAACGGCGTAAGACCCATCGCTGTGGGAAATGTTTCCCGGAGGCTCTCCGCTAAGCTTCTCTGTCATGCCATTGTTCCCTGTTTGTCTCCAAACTTTCTGCCCGCTCAACTTGGTGTCGGCGTTTCCAATGGTTGCACTTGGTCCTGTGCTTTTCGCACTAGGCGTTAATGGCATCCCCCATTCTGTCCGATCCCCGGTAAACATTTGGTATTTGGACGACGCAACTATTTATGGTCCTCCCGAAGTAGTTTTTGATGATTTCCGGACTATCCTTCCATCCCTTTCGGCAATTGGCCTATCCATTAATGCAAATAAATTCGAAATAATGAATATCCACCTCCATCAAAGTTTATTTTTTGCTGCCTCTTCCATTTGCCACAATATTTTTCCAGACGTTCGTATTACCGAAAAGTCTAATCTATCCATCCTTGGGGTACCCATGGGTCTTTCCGCTCTAGAAGGTTTATTTTCGGAAAAAAATATTGAATCTCTCTAAAATGATCGAGAGGCTTAAAAACATCGAGCCTCATGTAGCATTTTTCCTCTTGCGAAATCACTTTTCCGTCCCTAAAGCCCTTTGTACTACGCTAAGATGTGCACCCTGTTTCTACAGAAGTGACTTCCTATCTGATTTCGATTACATCCTTAAGCTCGGTATGAGTTCCCTATGCAATCTCCATTGGGAACCTCTTGGACTCGGAGTGCCTAGGAATCGAGATCTCCTTACGTGTCGGGCTTAAAATCTGTCAGGCTCATAAATGTCGCTGTGGTGGAACTGTGGACGAGTTCGGAATACATCCCCTCTCCTGCCTCTATCTGATTTCTATTTGGACAGAGTTGACGGCAAACGCCTTGACGGCTTAACTACATTCCCCTTCGAGCAGGGGAAATCCCTTATATGGGATTCTACCTGCTGTGACACATTCTCCAACGGGAACCTAGCCATATCGCCCGTCGACCCAGGCTTTGCTTCCAATTGCGCTGAAGATCTCAAAATCCTGAAAAACGGTTACTTCTCCAGCTTCGTTTTCCAAGGGTAATAAGATTTACGCGAAACGAATAAAAATTGTGCTTCTCTTATATTTGAATGTTCTTTTATCGGGAAAAGATTGGTTTCGCAGTACAGGTGATCGTTAGGTGTGTATTTCAGACACCCGGATATAATCGTATAGCCTTGTTTAGAACTGATTGTATTTTTTTTTTTTTTTAAAGACCAAACACGGGCAAAGCCAGTTAATTATAGTTATTCCCGTGATCGCCGATCCAAACGAGGGAGATCCTTCTGAAAGGTTCGATCCTGCCCGCATGATCGGCCTGAGACGACGATGTCCCAGGGTCTGAGAGCTAAAGGTCCTTTTTCGGTAGGCATTAAGTGCCTCCTGAGCGTTGCCATATCCGATTGAAATTCTCCAACTGACATGGTGGACCCCATAACGCCACGCTAAGCCCGAAAGGTAAGAGATCCCCATTTCCAACTGTGTCGTGCCAGAAGTACTCGTTGCCTCACGGGCAGGGGAACGATAACGAGAATTAGCCCCAGGATGAAAACTGTCCTCCTTCGGAATCGAACTCACGACTGTCCAAATCCATTATCCATAGCTTAGTCTTCAGCCAACGGGGCCATTCTCCCAATTCTCCCAATTCTCCCAATAAAGCTTGCAGATAGACAGGGGGTCCAGCTCGGACTTGCGTAGCTCAGAACGGAGCGGATGTTTTATTTGTAGAATCGTTTGAGGAGTGGTTTCTGGGCACCAGTGATGTGACCACTTATTATTTGTAGAATGTTTGTACGCCTGTTTTCTTTGTCCGAGATGTTTGAGACATGTTTGTTTAAGGACATGGTTGGGTCAAAGCTAAGTTCAAGATGCTTATGGTTGGTCAGTGTCAGTGTAGTCAGTGTGGTGTTTGAATAACGGTTTGCATAGTTTCATAATTAATACTGATCATGGACTTGAGTTTTGCAACTCACAGATGATGAAGTTGTATGAAGAATTTAAAATTCGTCATGTCAGGGGGAAACCCAGACGTACTTGGATACAGGAATAAGTTAAACGACTCAATCAGAGATTGAAATGGATGCTCAGTTCTACGTTTTAACCAACGGGAATGGATTTCGTTGGATTGATACCGATCCTCTCTGTCCCCGTATCATGTCAAAACTGATCGAGGGTGACACCAGAGCAGCAATAAGAGTTCTGGCCTCCAATGGTAGGCATACTTTCATTAACTAAAAATGTAATCAACACATTGAAGAGCAAACACCCTCCCGCACCTGCAAACCTCAGGTCATTTCCATCCATAAAATCCACGGCCTCCTTTTTGAGACTCACTAACGATGCAATTTGTCGAGCTCTCAATACTTTTTCGTGTAGGAGTAGTGCAGGCATTGAGGGTCTCCGCCTAAGTCACCCTTGAAACCTCATTTCCCTAGTGATCGGCCCAACAGGCTCGCTGCTCCTTACCTCGATCAGGGAACTAGTCAACAACCTTTTATCTTCAGATTTATCTGCTTCCGCTCGTGGACTCATTTTCTCCGCCTATCTAGGTTCTTTTTTCCAAAAAATGGCGGTGTACGTCCAAATCGCCGTCGGAGACGTTTTCCGCTGCCTAGCTTTAATGCTTGCATGCTAATCCTCCTTCCTGGAAATCTCAAAAGCTTTTCTTTAGCTACAGCTTAGAGTCATGGTTCCCTTAAGCTTGAAACACCGGTGGATACTGCCATATGTTTTGTGACCGAGATTTAACAACCCATAGTCAAACTTACGCATTTAACAATGTTCACCGTGACTCTTTGCTGTAATCTTGCTTCTTTCGTTGCCCAACAATTTATGGGTTCGTGCTCTAAACCTACAGCTCTCCTTTTTTTATTTCTAGCTCTTCTACCATTATTTCTGCCACCGGTGTACAACAGGGCGACCCACTCTGCTCCTTTCTTTTTTCTCCGGCAATCGATGAGAAAGTCCACTTGAGTTTAAGTCCGCTAGCTGTCCACAAAGATGTGCCGAATGCTAGCTCTTCGTCCTGAGCAATCCAGAGGGGAGAGAAAGAATCTAGATTAGACCGCATAGGTCTACACCAGGTTTCTTGTAATAACCATGAGAGAATCGCAAGGCACGCGGAGCTTAATAGCATTGTAAAACGTTTGATTGAGGCAGCCAATATCCCGTGCCTCCCTCTGGTCTTACCAGGAAAGACGGTAAGAGGATAGACGGCGTCTAGCTTTTCTGTAAAAGTGATTGGATGCGACATGCTCCGACAGTTTTGCGTCAACATGTCTTCTCACGTCTGCGACCTAAGCCTACACAGCAACAAAAAAAAGGGAGATTCGCAAAATAAATACGGATCTCTATTGGACAGATTTTTCTTTGAACCTGTGTCAACCGAAACTTCAGGCTCACTACACCTATTTTTCAATATTAGTCACTATTCTCTTTATTCTTATACCCGATGCAACTTAACCTATTGAAAATGTAAGCTAAAAATAGCCAAAGATAATAAAAAAAACAAAGATTGACCAATCATAAAATAGAAACACCAAAAAAAGAATATTTGACAGTTTCCATAAACTCCCTGACCTGCACTTGGGTAAAAAACTGAAAATAATAAAACTCTAATAAACTTTGTGCAACATTTTGTCATTTCCTGCAATCAAGGACACCAAGTCAAACACCTCTGCGTCCTTCCCCATTACTTGATGCATTTGCAACAGACGAAAACAATTCTCCACAACATACGTGTCTCTAACCACACCAAACTCGCCCTCCTACCTACTCAATCTCACTAAACCATACAAAAACATCTTCAACTGGATCAAATACGGTCGACAAAAAGTCGTTTATTGACAAGGATGCGATTGCATGGTTAACTGTAGTCAACTCGGGGGATTCCTTTTGGCAGGAGTCGAACCACTTGTCATAGGCAGTCCTGCACTTCTAATACTCATGAACAGGTACGACCCACCACTAAAGTAGCAAAAAAAGTATATTTCTGGGTTTCTTTTTCATCCAAAAAACATCCTCCGAACAAATCATGCGAACTCAGTCGATTAAAAATGGTCGGAAAAATAGAAAAATTGTCATCAAGCACGGATTTGAGCAAAACATTGTTAAGAACTCGAAGCAAACTGGGGAAATGAGTCGGAATAAACAACATCCATTCCATATTATCCACTATATCAATACTCTAAGATATGAATGAAAGTAACAACATTGGATGTCTTTAGTAAGGCAATTCCTATCTCAACCACAGGAAGTCTATTCTGGCGACACAAATCAAAACAGGTTCTCCCATTTCTAGTTTGCAATGAAATAGCTGCTCTGTAGATTCGACAAGCTGAGCTAATTTGATTTTCCAAACTAAGAAATGGCACATATCCCACTGCAATACGCCAGGAACCGTCATCAAGGAGCCTTGATATGTTCTTATCCAAGAGTAGCTGAAACACATTTGTCTAAAATTATCATTATCCCGAACTGCTATCAGATTCTTGTCTTGTTTTCCCCTTATGAGAAATACATGAAGTACAAGTCGAATAACTGACGAATTGAACCGATCTATGTTGTGTTCGATAAAAGACTGGACTGATTGAAAGTCCAAGAAAACCAATTTGAACAAATTAAATGATATATCATGTCTATAGCATGACATATTTTCCTCATTTAGCATATTTTTCAAATCAAACCTAGAGCATTTAATGATATAATACAACTCAAGTGAATTTGAGTAGCCACGATCATCCAACTCCTTAATAGAGCACTTAACCGTATCCAAACTAATATTAGACTTCTAGGTTAGCAAACCATTCAAGTGATTCATTTCCATTATCCCTATTTATTGTTGCACTATCATTGATCGTGTCACTAAATTAAATCATTAAAACAGGTAATGTACTCGTAAAGGGGCCTAGCAGTGCCTAGTGAACACAGTGCAGCCCAAGTAGCGTCAGCCCAGTCACTGCACACTGGAAGAACTGCCTTGAACTGCCCCGTTAGGACGCCAAAGAGGGCACGTTCGTAATCAGAGAGTGATTTCTATAAAATAGAAAATTCTAGAAAATACAAGGATAGTATATTCAGCACAACACTTCCTCCAAAGAGAGGAGGTGCCTTCTAATAAAAGCCCTCGCCAAGGATCCTCCTCTAAACATGCCTTTTTAGCCTATTTTTGATTTTTTAGCAATTTTTAAGATCAACCTCCTCAATTCTTCCCGCTCTGACATATTCGAACAATATTTTGGCAGTAGATGCCTCAGCATGTGCAAAATGCTGATCAAATTTATCAAGAAAAATGGAATCTGGACCATATTTGCAGCAATTAGGAGATCTATAGATCCCAAAACAATAGAATACAGACGACTTGCTCTTAGGGCAGCAACAAGATCTTCCGAGTTTGTAGAAACCGAATAGTTTTGCTCAAACCATCTAATAGCTACCTAGAATTGAGTGATAATGATACGACCTGAATAGAACTTTGAAAATTTTTCCCTTCCAAGTTTATTAAAAGACGCCATAATTGGGCTTCCTCGTTAATATTTTTGTAAAATAATTCAATTTGTTCTCTTAATTTTAACAGTATAAATAACTTTGTAAGAGTTGTGAAATTTATAGAACTTCTGAGATCAGCTCTCAACCTTCTGACAGGCTCGTCAAAAATATCTGAAAATTTTTCATTTTGTGAGACTATATTGTAGTACCCAACATCAATTAGATTTTGAACTAATATTTCTCATAAAATCAATCACTTTTTGTTTCGATTGATACATCGACACAAGACATACAAATGAACGTTAATAACTTTATGTTTAAAATATTTAAAAAAAAATAATTTCTTAATAATATACTAATTTTTTAGTTTTATCTCATAACTATGGTTTTTATAATTGAAATACAGTTAAACCTCATTTGTTATAGGAACCGGAAGATTTTTAAAAAAAATATAAATTTTTAAAAATTGCAACTCAAACCAAATTATTAAAACGATCATAATTTCCACTGAAATCAATAATCTTTGCAACATAATCTGCAAAATCAAGAAGCCTACAATCGTCGTATTTTCTAGCTATCAGCTGACACGACATTGCAAGTCCATCAGACGACAATCCACATGGAATTGAAATGGAGGGAACCCCTTTCATTTAATCTCATGAGGAAAACCCGCTAAATTTGCTGGGATTGTTAAAATATCATAATCTATCCCACTCTTCTCAGCCTCCTCAAATTCGGCAAAAGTCGGGGGCAAATGTGTAGTCGTGGGCATCAGTAAAAAATCCACGAACTCAAAAATACGAGAAAAATCGTCAGAAATAAGACGTCGAACCTTCATGGCCTGCTCGTAGTAGTTTTTGTAGTTCCTAGGATTAACATTAGCAAGTTTAAACTCTTTTAAAAGAAAATAATTTCCGGCAATAATGCGCTTCTTCACTTTCTCCCCGAAAGACGCTGTCCGATTAACACAAATTTCATCCTCAAAGTGGCCCGTCATTTCTGGTGATGAAAATCCTCACAACGTGAATTACCGTACCCAACCATATCGAACACCGTCGTACCGGGCCATATTCGAGCACACGTCAGAATAACAAATGACGTCATAACATAAACTTGATAAACCCACGTGAGGTAGGACTACTTGGTTGACTATTTCAATATTATGTCCTTCAATAAGTTCAGCAATTCGGTTAATCTCTCGAATTACTTGAGAATCGGCATTTCCCTTGACAAATCGAAGATCGAGCACTCCGACCCGGATTGTGGACCAGTCAGAGTATTCATTGCTAAATAGATTTTTAACCCGAGAAATTGTCAAATCCGCTCCATCAGGCCCATCGGATAATATTTTTGCACATAACTTAATATCACAAACATGACGTGACATGAAGGAAGGGGTGTCAAGTGAATTGGCCAAGGGGATCAACCCATGACGAGAATAAATTCCAAAACTGGGTTTAAAGCCAACTACTCCACAAAAAGCAGCAGGAAGTCTAACCGACCCTCCCGTGTCCTCTCCTAATGAACTGAGAAATATAAAAATATAACAACATGGTGGATACTCCTAAAAGTGCAGAGACCGCGCTCCCACTTGAGCTTCCCCCACAAATTCTGTTTTTGTCCCAAGGATTGGTGACGACGCCGAAATGACTACTGACCCCCCCACTTCTTCAAAATTGTCAAAAAATGCAAACCCCATACTAAATTCATCCAAATTTGTTTTTGCCGAAACAATTGCTCCATTTTTGAGTAATTTGTTAACTAAATTCGCAGAGTAATGTGATTTGAAGTCTTTGAGTGTTTTCGATCCACACGTGGTCCTCATTCCCGCCACACAATATGAGTCTTTGACGGTAACATTAAAGCCATAAAGTGCTCCTTTAGATTCTGC
The DNA here is from genome assembly GCF_006345805.1 of Octopus sinensis. NCBI lineage: Eukaryota > Metazoa > Mollusca > Cephalopoda > Octopoda > Octopodidae > Octopus > Octopus sinensis. Next base: position 171,752 of record NW_021833028.1, read on the forward strand.
AAAAATAGTACTTTTCTCGGCTATCGATGTTAGGAATAAATGTTTAAATTGATGCTTGTCTATTTTATCTAATAAAGCGTTGTGATTGTTTGCTGAAATTAGAGATTTCCATATTTTTTCAACTACTTCCTCACAGTTTTGAGGCAAGTTTTTTCTAATCTGTTAAAAAAACTCAACAGTTTATCAACCTCATTAACAGGACCAAAAAATCGCATCACTACAACCTGAACATTTCTAATAATTATTTAAATTAATTTATTAAAGTAATTTTTTACATCTATTTAAATGATTTCGTAAACATAAAAATCAATAACTTTAAAAATGCACCGGAAAAAATATACTTAAAAGTTAGAATAACTATATTTTGTAATAAAAATTCAATAATAAAAATTTAAAATCCAATACGTTGTGTAGTACTAATGTGTTCTCAAAAATTATCAAATATAAATATACAAACAGTACATAACTTACAAAAAATAGTTTAAATGTCGTCAAAAACATAATAAATTAAATAGCAGCCTTCTCAGATGTTTGCTCCGAATTTCGTTTGAGGATGGCCTGAGCCTTAAGGGATTCAAATTCCCTCAATATCTCCTTCTTCCTGCATATCATAGCCAGCTGATCAGTCACCAAGGAACTCCTATCCATCGCTTCTAGTTCGGAAATATGCTCAATTTTTTTCAGCAGATGTTTATATCTATTTTGTTGGGTCTTTCCGAGGTATTGTAGAGTGTTTTGAGTGAGGACTTCGCGGGAAATGTTAAAATCTTTCATTGCGTCATTCAGTCCCTCAATTAACGAATCCTGCTGGTATTGCAGATATTCCTGAGATCCTGGTTGGATGGAATTCTTTTCTAATCTTAATCGTTCTTGTTTTTTGTATTTGCTTTCATAACTACACACTTATATTTATTTTGTACCGTGGGGCCTGTTCGCTGGGGATGTAGCCTTCCTTGACACGGACCGACTTCCGCCATGTCCCATCTGGTCGTTGTGTAGGAACTGTATAGAAATGGCCTGCCTTTACTTTTTAGTGTGCATAACCTGAATCAGATCTATAAATCTTCTCTGGCATTTTACAACCAACAAGCACTCGTTTGCTACTAAATTTTATTATTTTTTCAAATTATGAATTATTTATAAATAATTTAAAAACATACTTCGCAATTTTCTTAGCTTCAGCAGAGCAGGAAGTAGAATCTATGAAGATGAGGAAAACGAATTGACAGGGTTACATCCCATACGAGGGAAATAATGCAGACCCGTCAGGACGATTTCCGTTCCAAGCGGTCTAGGCCAACTGATTCCAGTACTGAAGGGAATCCAGCGGCGTTATCCACGCGCTTTACAACATCATGTAGTGGTGTGTGCCTGGGGATGCTATCAGCGCTGAGTTGACAAAAGAGAGGATGAAATCTCCGCCTGTCGATGATTTTGCCACACTTGCAGCAATGTGGCTGACATATCTCAATTTAAAGGTCTATACAGATGCCGATGCGGACTGATTCGTTGTCCAGGAAGCGCATTCCCTGTGTCGGCAGTTACCGGAGAACGCAGATTGATGGGTTTCATTCCATCAATTCCCCACTGCTACTGAGAGAAAAGGAAGTGAGGGCAGCAGTTACTTCTCCTGAAGTGATGGAATATACACAACAATTGGATCCAGTAATTAATTCTGGGGTTTCAGATAAATCAACGTGTGTAGCAGGGTTTTTCGAGAGTATTTGATTGAGAAACTTGTCTGAAGCAGAGGAAATTGTTGAGTTTGAGGAGATAACATGCACAGCAATAGTTTTTCCGCCCTCTCTTGTTTAAAGACTATCAAACTATAAATAGTCAAAAGTTTTTGATAAGAATTATAATTAATAGTTATTCCTTTTCGTTATTTGTAGTGTTTTATTCCATCAACCTCACCCTCTTAGGGCCCACGTTCAGTAAACGGATGGGCAGATTCATGTCAACCCGCAGTCTAGATTCAGGGACTACCTCTTCAACAGGATCGATAACCCGTGCCTTGTCTCGGCTTGCATGCTTTCTAAGGTCTTCCGCAACACCAGTGTCTGGATGTATGCCTTCGTCCTTCACGCCAACCACCGCCAGATGGTTTTTGAAGTATTTTGACACTATTCCGTCACAGGTCAATGACGACAGAAACGATCTTTACCTTCGCCCGGTGGATCGCTCCCAGTTCATTTGCTAGCAAGTCGTATTTGTGGAACTTTTCCACTTCGACCTGCTTGAGACAATTCTGTGAAATGATCCCCACCTCGATAAGCGTAATTGTATTGCTCGATTTGTCGTGAACAAATATGTCGGGTTTGTTATTCAGGATAGCATTATCAGTCTGGAGGTTTGTATCGACTCGGATTTCCACAAATTCATTGGTGGTTACAGATTGGACTGAATGGGTTTTTAATTTTTTCGAATTTTTAATTCCATATTGGCGACATGATGTAAATGCAAGCATTTGACCACTTCGTTATGGCGTCTAAATAGGGGCCGTTAAGCATTCGCCCACATCTGGTAACAAGGTGACCGACGGTCTTCTTGGATGAGTTGCAGTGGTTGCATTTATTCTTTCCGTTGCTGAAAAACAAGTTCCGGACTTGCAACAGGCACAGATTTCTTCAGTCCGGGAGAATTGTTTCCATGAATTAACCACCCGCAAGCCTCATACACATCAACTTCGGTATTTTTTAGACATTCGAACAAAGTAGAGTGCAAGGGCTTCTTTTCGATTTTTTTCATAGATATTCACGTTGAAGTTTTACCAGGTCCTATATTTTCAATTCATTCACATTTTCATTGTATTTTCGAGACAAGAATTCTGCGATAGTGGCCATATGCGTTTTCTTTGAATTGATGACCCGCAGAATTCCTGCTCTTCTTAGTCAGTAGTTTGCCTTATGTTTCAAATCACCATAAAATTGAAGAAGCATTCTCTCCGACTTATTACTAACTGACTCCAGGCGTCTCCCAAATTCCTTTCTTGGAAGATAAAGTCTTTCTTTGTTTGCGGGTTTCAAGTGGATATGATTGTCCATAAGAATTCGAAGAATATTTTCTGCTCGAACTCTCCGGGCTCAATATCAATCAATCCAATATAATAGTTATAGAGCGAGACTGCGTGTTCGTTTATAGCCTTGAAGGTGAGAGAATCTCCTTGCAGTATACCTTTATTGATTTTAACTTCTCCCAGTGTTCTGTTTTCCAAATTTATACTGATTTTCCTTTTGGTAGTGAGTTTCTTGATAAAACATTACCATCTAACACAAAAGGCCAGAGTTTTGCAGGGTCTGGATTAAGAATTCGTGGTCGACTGAGTCAAATGCTTTTCTCACATCAATCCACATAAAGATAGCTTATTCCCATTTTGCTGGTTGATACAATGATTTACAATTGCCTGTTCCTTCGATCCTTGACACATTCTTCGTGTTCCAAGTTGATTGTCGCTAACAAGACCATATGCTTCGATATATTCGGATAATTTGTTGTTCACACACTTTGTCATCAGTTTATACAGATTGAGCATACAGGTAATTGGTCTCAAATCCTTGGGCGAATCACATACATCCATTTACGTAATTCCGGTGTAAAACCAATCTTCCGACGTATATTCATCTTTTATTATTTTCCGTATCTCCTCGCATAGGGGTCCATGGACAGCAGTGAAGCTCTTTATAAAAAAAGTTGTAAACTCCATCACATCCACTTGCTTTCCAATTTGGGAGAGCTTTTATAATATCAATAATTCCTTCATTTGGAAACTCGGCAAAAGTAATCTCAGAGCCAGTGACTCTTTTCGTAACCAGAAAAATGCTTTCGTTCCGTTCATGTTTACTCCAGATGTTGATCCAGAACGGAAGGCATTCCTCTTGATTAAAATTAATTACTGCCTTCTTATTATTCCCACTGACTGATCTATAGAACCGTCTTCTATTTAGTTCATAACACCAATTCGCTTTTCGGAATTCCTTCCTTGAGTCGTAAACCCTCATTTTCTTTTCCATAATCTTATCCCGGATTAAAGAAGCAATCCTCTCGATATCTCCTTTTTTTGATTTTTAAAGCCATATGAGCACAAGGTGTCACGCTGTTCGTCAGTGAGTTTCTTCTTCATCATCATTTCGTTAGCAGTTAATACTTGCTCCAGCTGTAGTTTAAATTTGGCGATTTTCCCCTTCATTGATTCTTTCCAGTTATTCTTAGGACTGGACTTGTTGGTAAGGCTTTCATATGTGCACTGTCCTGCATAGATGATATCGGTAATATCGTTGATATTTAAATTTGGAAGGAGACCAATATACAGTGGTCGTCAAAAAAAATTGCTCACCAATGTTTATGTCTTTATATAGCATTATTCTGATTTATTTTTTTGTAAACATCTTTAAGTAGTATTTCATTATTATACCTTAATTTTTATAATAAAATTTTTCTTTTTTATTTACAAACTTAAACAAAAACAAAAAATTGCAAGACAAAAAACATTAGCACAAATTTGGAAATCTCATTATCAGTAATTATTATGTCCTCCACTTGCTAAATATAAAGAATAACTCCTTTTTCTCATTGAATTTACTAAGTTTTGTAAAAAACTTTTAGGAATTGACTGCCAAATTTTCATAATATTTGTCTTTAGATCCTCTTTACTTTTCGGGGGATTTTTAGCTAATTCTCTTTTCATAAAGCACCATACATGCTCTATTGCAGGCATTCTCAACCTTTTTTTGTTCATCGCCCCCTTAGATATTTTATCGCCCCCCTTTGAAATTTTATCGCCCCCTTGTCCACATACAATTTAAAAATTTTGGGCATTGTCCCTTAATTGGTTGTTTTTTGTATATAACTCAAAAATCAAAATATAAAATAATAAATCAAATGTAAAAAATTGAATTTTTATTAAAAATTATTAGTGAGACCCTTGATATTGATGTTTACTCGCTAAATATTCTATGTCGGGTTTAAATCCCATTAAAACAGCTTTAGCTTTCATCAATTTGTAATGAAAACTTACTTCGCTTCAGTCTTTCAATAAGGATTTCCTTTACATTGTCACCCATTTTATCAATTCTTCGACGAATCACCTGAACGTGTTAGTTAATGGTTAAGACGGTGATTTTGTTTGGCTTAAATAATAATCGAATCATTGCTAAGAGGTAGACTTTTAATAATTTTAGAAGCATCTTGATGCATTACATCCGATATTATTACTTCCAGTGATGGAATTATTGCATTTTCTGGGATAGTATGAGAACTGGAAGTTTTCGCAATAATTTCAGCAATTTTATAAGAAGCGATGTGCGCACCCACAACTACATATAAATAAATGTTAAATAACCATCATGTACTGGCTTTGTGAATAACGATTTGATCGTTTTCTTATTTTCAAAATTGTATTTTAAATTTTGAAAATATTCAATCGGCTTTGACATTTTATCCGGGTGCTTGCGTTTTACATGATCCTGTAATCGTGATGGCTTCATCGACTCATTTGAGAAAGAACATTGACAAATAAGACAATAAGGCTGTTTTGTATCTTCAGTACTTTGAATAAACCCATATTTTAAATATTCGTTTTGATAATGACGACTTTTCTTATTTGAGCGAGAAGACATCTTAGATACCAAACAAGAATGTAAAAACAGCGTGCTATTTTAAAATTGCCCCCTTGTAAAAAATTATCGCCCCCCTGTACAAAATTTTCGCCCCTAGGGAAGCGATTCGCCCCCGGTTGAGAACACCTGCTCTATTGGATTAAGATCCGGTGATTGCGATGGCCAATCAAGAATAACATATTTTTTGGTTTCGAAATATGCCTTAACCATACGAGATGTATGGCATGGAGCATTATCCTGTTGAAAAATAAACGAGGATAAGCCATTTTTTCAGCTGATTGGTCCTGATTATTAGACAGTAAATTTATATAATATCCAGAGTTCATAGTTTCTTCGATAAAAACCAAATTGCCTACACCACTATACAATATACAGCCCCAAATCATAACTCTCCCTACTCCGAACTTAACAGTCGGCAGCAAATGTGCATTTTTTAACTTCGTTTTATTTTTTCTGTAAACAACCTGATGTTTTCTGTTGTTAAAAACATCGAACATTGACTCATCTGAGAATATCACCGATTTCCATGTACTATCGGATATCGATAAAAATCGTAGTGACGCAGACCATATCGAAATAATATTTTTTGAGAAAGCAATGGCTTTCTTTTTGCTACACGACAATATACCCCATTTTTATTCAAAGTTCTCAGAATTGTCCTAGGGGAAACATCAATATTGAAAGTTTCTTTAGTTTTGTTGGACAAATCCACTGTCAACAATGTAGGATGTGATTCGGATTCATTACATAAAAATTGTATTTGGGGGGAACTTAGTTTCGGAAGACGTCCTGAGCCCGGTCTCCGATGCAGTGTTCCAAATTCTCGAAATTTTCGAATATTAAATGAAATTGTGGAATACGGCAAATTAAGTATTTTTGAGATTTCTCTGATTGATTTACCCTCTTTAAAGTACGCAATAATCATACCTTTTTTAAATTCAGTTAACTGTTTCTTGGGAGAACGTGACATATGCAATAACAAGAAAGGTGAGCAATGTTTTTTGTCACGAGATTTAAATTTTTATGCTTTAAATTCCTTATATTAAAATAAAATCGCATAAATAAATTAATATACTTAAGAATTAGAATAAAAAATGAAGCGTAAGATTAAATTTTTTATTAATTTGTCAATAAAAGCATGAAAAAATGGCTGAGCAAATTTTTTTGACGAGCACTGTATTATTTGATTGATGCGTTGATTCCATTTAAAATGTCCTTTTTCAACCGTTGTCTTGAAAGATGAACTGAAAGGTCACAAGTAAACATTTCTTGTGCTCCAAACACATCCTGGACCACATTTTCTACGGTATTTTGGCGTTTTCTTTGGATTGTCTCCGTAGATTGGTCGTCAGAGAGGTTTCTGTTCACATTGTCAAAAACCAACAAAAGTCAAAATATTCATATTCGACATAAGTGAGCCACCTCATCCAAAAAATAAATGTGACCGGTTCATAATGAGATACGGTTGAATACGAGCCGCTAAAAAGATCGATAATTAATATACCGATTCAAAAGGCCAATTACAATAAAGGCAAACGTTCCGAACTAATGATTGAACTTTAAATTTTTGAAAAAATGATGTTTTATATTTGAACCATGTTTGCTTTAAAATAGTAAAATTATTTACAATATTAGCAAATTATAATGTGAATTATTTTTATTTTTGATATTATAAATTGCAACATTAGCAAATTACAAGTTTGTAACAACTTTAACTCTAATCTTAATTTTAACTCTAACTATAAATGATTTCAACGTTATTTATAAACATATTCATCATAAAAAGACACTAAAGAAAACAGACCCTAACCCTAATCCCTGACCCTGACGCTAACCCTGACGCTAACCCAGACCCTAACCCTGATCCTAACCCTGACGCCTAACCCAGACCCTAACCCTGATCCTAACCCTAACCCTGATCCTAACCCTGATCCTAACCCTGATCCTAACCCTGATCCTAACCCTGATCCTAACCCTGATCCTAACCCTGATCCTAACCCTGATCCTACCCCTGATCCTAACCCTAATATGATTTAACGGCATTCACGCCATTTAACGGCTCGTATAACGCCACTTTGACGGCTCGTTTAACGGCTCGTATTCAACCTGGGCTCGTATTCAACCGGTCACAATAAATAAATTATAGAACAAAATAGATTAATTCTTTTTATCTCAATATAATTCTATATCTCAATATAACTTATTATTAAATCGATTTTAAAAATAGATATTTAATTTATAATAGTTTGGTTTGTTTGAGTGTTAATGGGAAAATAGATATTTATTTTATAATAGTTTGGTTTGTTTTAGTGTTAATGGGAAATTTGACATATTTATTCAAGCCTGGCCCATATTTTTCATATTATTTGAGTCAAATCAGTCAAATTAAACTTATCCTACTTTCATTCTTGTTGATTTGGATTATACTGTCTTCCTTAGCCCTGGTTTTGCTCTGGTTTATGTATGCCGATACAATAAAAGACAACATTTTGACAAGTTTCCTTTTTTACTAATTTCAGGCCCATCTGATCTCCCGAACAAATTTGATTAAGAGAAGTTAAATTGAAACTTGTTTTTTGAACTTTTTTAATTGTTTATTTTAATTTCCTGACAGCATTCCCTCATAGTAAAGATTTTAATTTCCTAAACCACATCCCCAGACTTAACCTTGTGTTCCCCTAAATTAGTACCAATTATTTTTTGGACGGTAAACTATGACCAGTGATCACAATTCAATCATCATACGGATAAACTGTTCTCCAATGACCCGAGAGAAATATGATTCCTACTATGATTACAATTATGAAAAATGGTCGGCTTATAAGAAATACGTCGATACGAAACTTTCCACATTCTATCCGGGACCCAACTCCCTCAATAGGGCAGCCCAATACTTCAAATGTCCAAAAACGTTTCCGGAAAATATCAAAAAGAAAACAAAATCCAGAAATTGTCAAACTGATAAAGGAAAGAAACTTCAAACGCAAAAAATTTCTAACCAAAGAAACAACTAAGAGAATAAGGACACTGAATATGGCGATCCGGAGCAAGGTAGACAGTCAAAAAAGCAAGAAGCTGGGGAGGATATCATCAGCTATGAAAAGGAATAGTCCACTGTCTAGGATGTGGAAGATGCTACGTAAATTTCGGGACTATGATGCACAGACAGCACTGTGTCTCAATCAGCTACAAACCATATCAGAAACACAATAGGCCACCAAATTCTGTGCGAAAACCAAAAAAGGGACATCTATCAACCCATTTTCTACCTGGTCAGACGGAATATCAATGATTCTGCTCAATAAACTGGGCCCTGTAGCTATCACGGCATTAACGGCCACCTACAACCATTCAGTAAATGAAAACAGTATTCCAAATATATGGAAACAATCCAAAATCCATCCAATCTTAAAACCTGGGAAGGAGAGGAACGAACCAGGATCATATAGGCCAATATCTCTATTTTGTGCCCCTTCGAGAATTCTTGAAAAGTTGATTCTTTGCAGTATTTTATCCCGGAAGCAGGCTTTCAACATGGCTTCAAGAAAGGACTGCCAACAACATCTCATCTATCGTCCCTGGAAAAATTTATTACAAAAGGGTTGGAAAGGAAACCTAAACAGGAAAAAACGATTGTATACTCAATTGATATTCACAAGGCTTTTGACACGGTCTCCCGAAAAATTCTTACGCAGAAAATTTACTCGTTGAATATTTAACCAAATTTAAAACTATGGCTTGCCAATTTTCTGAATGAACGTGGAGGTAGAATCTACAAGGGCAATCGAAGATCTGTATCGATGCTACTACCGAATGGAGTGCCACAAGGTTCCCTTTATCCCTCGTATTATTCAACCTAATGTTGAACGATATGCCTCTTCCTGAAAACAAGAATGACATTTTACTATCATATGCGGATGATATATTCGTTGCATCGAGGGATATATGTGTCAGCGAAGCTACAAGAAGATTGCAGAAAAATATAAATAACCTGTGTATATGGCTCAATGCCAATCTGTTGAAAGCAAGCCCGGAAAAGTCTGAGATAACCTTATTCACAACTAACAAAAGACTGGGGAATTTGTCGATAAATGTGACCATGGAAGGGAAATCAATTCCTCAAAATAAAACTCTAAAGATAATAGGGATTACCTTTGACACCTTTCTAACCTTTACTCCCCATACGGAAAACGTGTTGACGAAATGCAATAAGAAATTAAACTTTTCTAAAGCATTTCTTGGAAACTTGGAAGACGCCAAAGGAACTTACGGATTAGAGTCTCTATACACTCAATACATTAAACCTACAATTGGTTACGGATGTACAGTATGAGGAAGCAATCTAGCATATACAAATTAAAAAAATCGACAATATTCAAATGGAGATTGTAAACCTCCTAGTGAATGTCACGGGGAACAAAATTCAACCAAAGGGACTAGAAGAAATCGTGAAAGAAAACGGTGGAGACCTCAGGAAAAAAGACCATGTTAGGGATCCCCAACCTTTTAGACAATGCACTGTAGAACACAGAGAAAAGATGCGAAGGTTTCTAAAAGAGGCTGGGATCATCTGAAATAGCTAATTATGATTATGACGGTGTTTTTGGTCCTAATAAAAAATTAAAAAAAATAGTGCTATAGAAACAACGTATAAATCATGATTCCATCTCTCGTACTTTATAGTAGGCTTGTCTCCTATAAGAAAGGTGGGAATATTTAAGACTTGTTCTTCAAGATGGAGGATCTAACCTAATTATTTATTCATGTTTTATTAAATAATTTCATTGTTATGTCTATTTAAACTGTTTTATGTTTTTTCGAAGAGAACTGATTTGAGATTTAAGACTAGAGATCGTCTTTTCAAAATCCTTTTGTCAAAAAGCTTTTCAAACCTCTCTAACAGACGTTGGAAGTTGGTTCATCGAAGATTCTTCATATTCAATTTTCATTTTACGTAACTTCAAGTCAACTAATTTATCAAAAATACTGCTGATTGATAATTGCTCTGACTTTCGACAAGAGCCTCTTTAAGTTGCTGAATAACTCGATCTTTGCGATTGCTTTCATGTACAGCCAACTAATAATTATTCATATTTTCCAGCCTTGAAGCGTTCATTTGTTTTTATATCTTTCGCTCCAATTTCCATCATACATGACTCCAACTCCGCGTACTTTGATTCCCAGGTACTTATATCGTTTTTGTGAATATTTTGCAATGCAGCGTGCCTTTCCGCTAACTGTTCATATGCCTATCAATGACAGGCTACTTTTAAACCCGTTTGGATTGGTGCTTGGTTGTTTGTAGCTCTTGGTTTATCTTGTTATATTTATCTTCTTGCTAAATATTATTAATGTAAATGATTAGTGCCTCTTTAATTAGCAGTTCTCGTTCTTTTTCATATTTTTGCATTACTTCGTTGAGGCGGAAGGAATTCTGTTCTGAAACAGATTTTAGCTGTGGAGTAATATATAAATAATACTCTATTTTCGTAATTTTGCTCAATATTTTGTAGAATTTGACAATTATCATTATTCATTTCGGCACAGTATGCGCTATGGCGGTTGTCCTGATCTTGAATTTGTTGTTTCAATTTTTGAATAATTTGCTCATTTTTGTCAATTGTCTATTCGGTCAATAAAATTTGTAACATTTTGTAATTTTGTGTTTTTTTCACAAAACTCATTTCTAAACAAATCATGCTCTTTATTCATTTTGGTTTCGGTTGCTTTAAGATTTTGTCGATGTAAACTTGCACACTTTTCTAGACCTTCTTTGTATTGTGTTGCGAGCCCGTCAATTTTTGTTTCGTAGTCGTTCACGATGTCTTTAATACGTTCTTCTATTTCTGCCTTGCTTTTTTGATGGCCAAGAATAGTTAATTCCTGCTTCTTTTTCAAAATTTCGATTTCTTCAGTCAATTCAGCAATCTTCAAGTTTAAACAAATCATCAACCTGGTTATCTTTATCGGTAATGACGTACATCCACTTTTCGTCTAAAGCAGTCATTTTCAGTTCATTTTGTGTTCGTTCCTTTTCCAATTCAGTCTCCAATTTGACATTTTCAATTTTATATTTTCTTAAAAATAGCTCAAATTTTTACTCCAATTTGTTCTGCATTTCAAAATTGAGCTTTGACGTGTTACTCTCACGCTCGTGGTTGGCGGCAGTCGTTTTGAAAAGCTGCAGTAAAAATGTTTATTTTTACCTCTTCTTCAAAAAGTTTTCTTACTTCAAACAGTTTTTTATCAAAATTTTCTTCTTGTTTCTTCCAAAGTTAAAAAATTTGACGGACCTGTAATTCTTGCTGTCTCTGAGTTTCGCATTTGTTCAGACTTAAGTTTAGGCTCGATATTTCTGACTGAAGTTTGCATATTTTTGTTTTATACTGCAAATATTTGACAAACTATTACTTTAGTACATTCAATGCTTCTTTCTTGTTGAAGACACTGAATCTCGGCTTTCAGTTCGTCTCTCTGAGACTCGACATTTTTGTTGTATTCTTCAAACATGTATTTGTTTTGGTCATGTTCGAGTTGGTATCTGGAATTGAATCTATTTAATTATGACTTATTTTTTTCTCGGTTCAGATTTTTGTCGACATGTTCGACCTTTTGTTTCAGTTTTGCATTTTCAGCTTGTAAGGCAGTGTTGGCCATCGTTAGAGTCCCTGCCTGTTCTATTTGCTCTTGAATTCTTGCTTCCATTTCTTCAATGAATACTTTCTATCATTCAGTAGGCAGATCTCACCAGAGAACTCATCTGAGCCTCGTTCTCCTCTTGAATTGCTTGAATTCGTTGAAAAGTTTCATCGTTCAGTCGTTTCAGTGCTTCGTTGTGGTTCAATGCAATTTCTTCCTTTTCTCGTTGGTGATTAATTTCCATCGTAATTTTCTGAATTGGGTGATTAAAACTTACTTTTTCATTCCAATTTGACTCGCTTGTAGTCATATTTTGTGCCTGCTTCCTTTTTATGTGATACAGTTGTTCATTGTAGTCCTGTTCGATATAGGTTGCTCTTTTTTCAGAATCCTCCAAGGCAATCTCCAGTTTCTCGATTCTTTGATCTGAGTTTTCTTTAAGAGTCCTTATTTCTTCATTTTTCTTGTCCAATATCTACAATATTGCACGTTTTTAAACGTTTCGGATTTCCTGATCAAAGTTTTTTTGAATCTTCACTTGGTCGTCGTAAAATTTTGATTCCAAGATTTTTGTGTTTAATTCGATCTAAAAAGTTTTTTTCAATACATTTTTAACTTCTTTTTCGATGATTGACTTGAACGGCAAATTAAGCGCCCCAGACTTTGTCGAATCTGGGGATATCTTAAGATAAGAATTATTAGACAAAACCCGTCGGGAATCAATTCGGTACTGTTTAAAGTCAATTTTATTTCGAATCTCTTTTTCCCGTCTACTATTCCTAAAATCGATATTCAATAATTTGAGAGACTGGATTTGTAGGCCATGAGGACTTGTCGTTGATCTACTAAAACTGTTTTCACCTGGAGGATATTGAAAAATTCCTTCGAGCTTGTTTTTCCTAAGACAGTCAAGTAGCAAATCGAGGTAAAAATTTCGGAATTTTCTAACATTTTTTTATTTTGTTTTACTTGTCTGTGGTTTCGTAATCTTTGCTGTTACGGAGATGTTCAATCCAATTATGAGCAGTTTTTTGGTCTTTATTAGCGATTCAATAAATTTTACCCAGATGTAAATTTAGATTGCCTATTAATGAATTTGCTTCTTCGATCTTTTTAGAAAATTCTGCGTTAAGTTGATGGTCAACTGACATTTTTAGTTTGGTGAAAATTTTATTGTCGATATGGTTACTTAATATTTAAATTGAAAAAAATTACATTAAAATATTAAGTAGTTAATGATTAATCATTGTTAATTTAATTTAAGTTCCTTGTTATTTCTTTTTTTGATAATAGCTGTTTTTATTTTTAAAAAATGATTACAGGGAAAGAAAGAGCACGATCAAAAGGCACATGCGGCTGCACGCTTGATGGAGTGTGCATTATCCCGAACGAAAGCTGTTCTGATTTGTTGGAACAATCATAACACTTTCCTGGGCTACTTACGTCGCATAGCGACTTCTCCTTTGACTTCATTAATGAAACAAGTCTTTAGAAGGCCGGTTATTCCTAGATATCTTCACAGTAAGAGGAATGAACGATACCGTTGCCCAAGTTGGCAATTTTTCTCTGTCCTGCAGTATCTGCTGCAGAATTTTGAAAAACACCAAAAAAGCCATTTTAGTTTTGGAATTAGTGTCAACACACGTTGAATCCCAAGTCAACGATTCTTCATAGGAGTAAGGAAAGGTGGTCATTCCATCGGGTTTTTTCTTATGTCCACCATCTAGGCCCTCTGGCTCTACCATCAAGGGGAAGCCCGCCAACTCAAGAGTTTGTAAGATAACATTGTTAACATGCAACTATTAAGGGTGGTCTTGGATGGGCTATCTAAAATTATTTGTCCTGGCAAAAATGCGTCTGATAGTCAACACCAAAAAACTAAGATCATAATTATCTCAGTCACAACACAAGACTTTGGTCTAGTAATAGAGAATATTTCGGAAACCTTGGCAGGCACAAAACAAGCACACGTCAATGATGGTTATTTTCTCGTGTCTACAATTTAATTTCAAAAGTTTACACCAGCATCATAATTAAAATGAATCCACTCTACTACTGTCTGTTTTGGAAAATGTCCACAATCACGATCATGGAGGAAGACTAGGAACACAATCGCGATTACAAGTCTTATTTTTGTCCTGAGACAAACATTTTGCTACTCCAAATTCGTTTCAGTTTTATCATTGTACTTCTGCACATTGCCATCCGTTTATTGATTTTCGAGACACAACCACCATCTCTAGTTATCTGACTATCCAGAAAGATATTTTTTTAACACATTCTATGTTTGGCCATTATTTTGGTTTTTTTTAATTTATAAAAAGACCAAATATGCACTTTTCCTCCACTCTCAACATTAACTTCCTCAACCCATCCTCTATTTCCGAAAAAAGTGTTATCGTCCGCATATCAAAGATTATTTATATTTAGGCCACCAATTTTAATTCCGATATTATTTCACAATTAAACTTCTTCATAATTTTCTCAGTGTAAATATTAAACAGGAGGAAAAATATAATAAAACCTTGTCTAACATCCCTCTCAATAGTGAAACAATCTGCATAATGAGTTTGCACAAACCTCTTTTGGTCTCTATAGAGAAGTTTAATTATCCATATTAGATGACGGGGAACTCCAAATTCTTCCAGCACAACCAGTAGTTTATCTAAGTATATAATGTAAAGTTTTGCGATAATCGACAAATTTAAGGAAACTTCTGAGATTCACGGAATTATTGCATAATTTACCAGAGACTGAAAATGTCTCTCTTACCACGACCACGTCTAAAACCAGCAGGATAAATGAATAGAATCTTTCCAGAAATTGGATATAAACGTTTTTTTATTATCTTAAGAAGTTCATTAAACAAAGTTACAAATCTGGTCATTACTATTTAATTCTTGGTATTGCTTAACGACCGGGAATCTCGATCCTTCTAAAACCTTGTAGACCTTATTACCTCAACCTCAAGATTTATGGAAACAGTTTTTTTAGCTACACCTACCTGGTTAATGCTGGTTCCTGCACTAAATAATGGTAAAACGTGAGTCATATATTTGTGTAAAAAAGTGATCTAAGACCGAAAAATCAGGGTAAGGCCACTTGCAAGAATTAGAGTTTTATTTTTTAATAGCTTGGTTTTTACTATTTAAAATTATATTTTAATATTGATGTAAATGTATTAGAATTGTTTCTATGGAACTTTAAAATGCCTCCTGAGCAACGCAAGAAAAATTTGTTTGAAAGAAATAAATATACAAAATCGGAGAGAGAAATTGAATTGCGACTATCGTAAAATATCACTTTATTTCCCAGATTGAACCGACTACATGAAAAAATATTTGAAATAAAAAATAGAAATCGAGATTTGTATTAATCTATCATCACTACTAGAATTGCTGAAAACCAAGAATTGGAAGAACGGCGACAAATTCTCACAATTCAAAACGTGAAGAACTAAATTATTTGATTAGAATGAATACATGCAATATTTGAATAAAAAAATTGACAAAAGAAGAAACAACATCATTACAGTAGAAGATTACTACCAACAACAACACGACAAATTGGTCAAAGAAAACATAGAAAAAGCAAAAGAACACGAAAAAGAGAAAAAAGGTGAATTCCAATTTGTATTTTCCGTTGATAGAGCTACAGCGTATCCTTTCTGACAAGCAAAATGTTCTAAAGGAAACTCGAGAAAAATTGGTTTCGCTCGATGGGATTAAAGTAAGAACAATTATAATCCCAAAACAGAAAATTTATGACGAAAATGTTTCTAAGATATCGAATATAGAGAAAAAAATTAACGAACGCACAATTTCGTTCTCCTTGCAGTTTAAAGAACTCCAAGCAAATGCAATGAAGAACGCTCTTTCGAATAATAGATCTGCTCAAAATGCAATCAAGTCATTACAGCTGGATATCAACAATGTATAGTTTTTAGGTCATTTAGAACGTAATTCAATGTATGGAAGATTTTTCTAAAAATATAATTGAAGACAATAACAAACTGAGAAAGGTACTCGAAAAAATTTTAGCTACGATAAAAAATCTTCGCCAAAAAAAAGAGACCCTAAAAAAACAAAAATCCAAACTCGAAACCGAAATTTCCATAAATGTTGATCTTGATAGACTTCGAAAATCTCGAATCATACAAAATTAAAAATTAATAAATTATTTAAAAATCTAATTTCAAACACTATTTTTTTAATATTATAATTTTTTAGTCTTTTTAAATTTATAAATTTGGAAAACAGAACACTGGGAGAAGTTTAAACCAAAAGAGATATACTGCGAGGTGATTCTCTCTCATCTCTTATCTTTGTGTTGTTAATGACTCTCTGAGCGGAAAATTCCCGAATGTAATGATGGAAACTCAGGTTAAATTCAGTAAACTTGTTCAAAGCTATAAACGAACGCGCACTTTCCCTTTATAACTATTTTTATTTATTTATTTTAAAATATTTATTTATTACATTGGACTGATTGATATTGAGCCCGGAGAGTTTGACCAGATTGATAAAAATATCCGTCGAATTTTTATGAACAGTTATATCCACTTGAAACCCGAAAACAAAGAAGGACCTAAACTTCTAAGAAAGGAATTCAGGAGAGGCCTGGAGTCAGCTATTAATAAAGCGGAAGGAATGTCCCACCAATTTTTGAAACATAAGGAAAACTACTGCCCTAGAAAAGCAGGAATTCTGTTCGTCATTAATTCAAAAAAACAGATATGGGCACTATCGCAGAATTCTCCTCTCAAAAATACGATGAAAATATAAATGAATTGACAATATCGGACCTGATGGAAATCCAACGTGAATATTTATGAAAAAAATCGGAAAAAGGGCTTGCACTTTATTCTGTCCCAATGCCTAAAAAATATTGAAGTTGAGGTTAATGAGACTTGCGAGTGGCTAATCCACAGAATTCTATCCCGAATAACAAATCCGACATATTTGTTCACGAAAAATCGAGTAACACAATTCTATTTATCAAGGTGGGATCACTTCACAAAGTTGTCGGGTAAAATCGACGATAAAAGAGAAATTCAGTGTTTGTCTGTTGCTTTCTGCTTTTATAAAATTTACATCATAACTAATTAATTGCCTAACTAAGTCTTGAGCCCTTGAAATAAACAAGAAGCGGCACTCCACAGACCTCCGTCCCTTCTCCCTCTCTTCTCTGGCTCTGTAGACCTTTGAGAAGGTGCAGTTCAGCGCTTCTCGCTGACTAGATGTCAGGAAAGGGCAGTATCGGTGAGCATTATTGAAATTTATAGTATAACTATTTAATTATTGCCGTAACTTTTTATTCTCTGAGTCGTAAAAAAATATCTTAAAGGTAATTAAGTTACCATGGAAAGTTGTCCTCTATGTTCGATTAAAGTAAATTAAATACTTAATTAACCAATAAATCGCGCAGAAAACTGCAATTTAAAAGACCACAATATATTTTTCTATAAATTCAACCTATTCCGACTATAATTACATAAGATAATAGATAAAATAATTTCTGAAAAAGTAATTTTTATGAAAGATATTGAAAATTTTCATTTAACGAAAAAAAATTTGCCACTGATGTTTCTGTACCGTCTTTAAAAATTTTAGAGATAATGTCGAATGGGAAGACCCTTTAGAAGTTATTCTATTTCGCTCGAACTACGGTTCATTTGGCTTAAGCGTAATTGGTATGATTCTAAATACCAATAGTAAGCACATTTTGGGACATTGGATATTATCAAAAAAACAGAATTTTTTATCTATCGAACACTCCCAAATAGTAGTGCATGTGTGGATTTTGATCTGAGGTCAGGAGATAAAATATTGGAAGTATCTATAAAATAAAATATAAGCAGATTAACAATATTCATGCCGAATGCCTCGATTATGATGAAGTTAAAAAACTTTTCGAGGAAGCCAAAAATAGCGTTGTTTTGCTTGTCCAAAAATTTGATCGAACAAAAAGCCAACACGAAAAACTTCCATTTGTACAAAAACTTCTTTCTTTTGTCGAAAAAGATGTTGAACCTACTAATTTCAATAGCCAAACAAACAAGTTATCAGCCTGTATAACTAACAAAAATAATAATTAGGGGAACTGACTGAACAATATGCAAAAAATGGAGGGGAAATCATTGTCAAAAAAATTTCACTTCCTGTCGGTGAATTGGGAATTAAATTAGTCGGACAAAACCGAGACGAATCCTCATACGGAATATTTATCAAACACATATCTTCTGACAGCATCCTTGCTGATACGTTCATGGTCGACGATGAGATTATTCAGGTAAATTATGCTCAAAAAACCAGATTAATGATGAGTTCATTCAAGGTAAACATCACGTCGTAGCGGCAGGAACTATAAAATCGAATTGTTCTGAAGATCTGATGATTGTGGGTCACCGGTAGTCTTGTTAATATATAATATAGGAAAACTAGCGAATCTCAAGATTCTCAAAAGGTAAATAATCTTGTCTATTTTGACTGCGAGTGTAAAATCTCCTATTTCTGAATCACCAAATGCAAATCTAATAAACGAATTCAAATTTGAAATTTTGAGTAATTCTAATCCAATTGGTTTGGCCCTTTTTGGTGGGGATGACACAGATATGGTAAATTCGATTTTTTGAAAAATAGGAAGGAGTCTATGTGATCGATATTTATCGGACTGGCGCTGCATTTTTGGATCAAAGAATAGCTATCGGAGACCAAATAATTCGAGTGATTTTTAAAAATAACTAAACTAGTACTGCGGTAGTGACTTGGCTTTGATGTCAAATGGAGATCTGAATACAGCTATTGAGAATATTCAGGAAATATACTTTATTGATATTCTTCGGAGAGAAAACGTTGCGGCACGTTTATTAGGGAAAAAATATGAAATAAAATTTATTTTTGTTGATCTATCGAAAGCAAATGAAATTGACATTGAGGATAAATTTAATTCTACTGGAGCTTACGTTAAGAAAAATGTGTTACTATAATTTAACAGCGTAGTGTCAAGAAATCGGCTTAAAGATAGGAGACTGGGTTATTTCATTAGACGGAGAAGAAGTGCACAGTTTGAGTTCTGCTCAAATTAAGGAAAAAATGGAGGTTAAATTGTGACATATTTTTAAGAAAATTGACAGAAGCTTTAAAATTGAGATAGCAAGAGACACCAAAGATAAAACAACAAATTAATAACATTCAAATAATTTAAATATTAAAAAAACAATAAATTAACAATTTTTTAAAGCAACTCTCAAAAAAATATAGAATTAGCTGATTCAATATTTTAATATATATTAAAAATATTTAAATAAACAAATTATGAATATAAAGGTTCAAATGCACAATGAGTTCATGCTGGAGGCATTTAAGGAAGCTGAGACTTCTTTATTTAAAAACGAAGTTCCAATAGGATGTGTACTTGTACAAAACTCGAAAATAATAGCCCGTAGCCACAACATGACAAACCAAACCTCAAATGCTACTCGCCATGCCGAATTTGTGGCAATCGACAATGTCTGCCTGTACTCCTCATTAATAGGCTAGAAGCGAGGGAATCATTTCTTACGAGGACTGTGAGTTATATGTAACCATTGAGCCATGTATAATGTGCACAGCAATGCTCATGAGTAGCGGGGTTAGAAGGTAGGTACTCGATTTTTGTATTTAAGAGTGTTTTTTGGGGGTTATAATGACCGATTTGGAGGATGTGGGTCGGTTTTGGACGTCGTTGCGGATAATCCTGACAATTTGAGTGCACTTCCTGAGTTTGTAGGTGGATTCATGGCAGAGAGAGCGATCGAGATTTTAAAAGTGTTTTATAAAAATGAGAATCAGAACGCTCCTCCGACTAAAAGAATTCGAAAAATATAATCTTTTAAAATTTTTCTTAAATATTTCTTGTAAATATCTATTTATTGATTCCAATTTTTTAGGAGATCATGCGTTCACATTTTTGTGATGTGCCTTTTTTGCACTATGTTTGAACGTACTTGAAACGTTTAGAGGACGTTAAAATTACATTTTTAAATGTAAAATTAGTCAACAAGGAGTTGAAAAGAAACCTATTATGTTCGGATCTGGGGAGATACGGTACTACCGTGGGATGCCTACAGAAGACTGGATTGCAAATCGAAAGATAGAACACTGTTGCTGGATTTTTTTGTAAACTTAATGAATATAAAATATTTGTTATTTCGATTAAATTTTCCTGATGAAGACATTGATGCCATATAATATGATCAAATTTATTTTCGAATCTATAATCTCTTATTCGTCCCTGAAGACCACATTTCTGACCAATCATAGAAGGACCTCCGTCAGTTGCCCCGGAAATCAATCTTGAAGGGTCAAAGTTTTCATATTTCATTATTTGACAAATTTCTTGGAATATATCTTACCCTTTGGTTGTATGGTGAAAAAAACATAAGGAAAGAAATTATTTTTATAAATTTTGAAATCCGGCATTACTTCTCTTATAAACAATCACGTCAGTAATATCTTTGAACAGTTAATGGCAAATGAAAAGTATACAAACTTTTTTCCTTTCATACAAATTACTTTATAAGCTTGTGATGAATACTATCCAATATAGATTCAATTCTTCTAGCAACTGTATCATTGCTGAGTGTTAATTTTTTGACAATATCTTGTATATTTTTAGAACAACATTCTTTATTAAAAATTGCAATAGATTTTGTCGTTTGTATATGGTTTCATATGTTGAGCAATTAGATAACTAATTCTCATTAAAGCCATATTTGTGTCTTTGGATGTTCCGCCACATCCAAAAAATGATGATCGTTTTACATATTCAGATTTTAAAAAATCTACCCTTTTTTCCTAGAATCGTTTTGATAAGTATCATAAATTGATTTGTGAATGTCATTTGACGGATAACGTTTTTAACAAATTTATCGTTGCATGATATATTGAGCAAATACTTTTCCATTCTTTTGAATCATAAAAAACTTTCGGGGGCTGTAAAATAAATAGAAGGGCCGCATTTGAGAACCAGTGGTCTATACAATCTGTAAATCGTGCCTTGTTTCTCGTATGCATGCACGGTATGGGTCAACTCCATTTCCTGGTCCAATAAACGGAAGATTGAGGCGAGCCTGAGAAGAAATCTAGCACTACGGTGCGTTGGACAAAAAGGAAGCTTTCGACTCCTACGAGCATGGAAAACCTCTTGATGCTATATCGACGATCAGATGAAGAAATGAAGGCAAAGCACACACGACCACTACATGCTTGCTTAGGTACTCGTGAGGAAAATCGGGCCAAATGAGGAGTCTTCTCGTGCGTGTTGGGATCACGAAACGTTACTTGTTCTGTCTTTCGTGCTCTTAATGGGAAATTGTTATGTTATGTCATCAATCTATTTTGACCAGTAATTTGCCATATTTTGCACAAAAAATGAGGATTGTTGACTATATTTTTCAACATGAAAACGCTCCCAGCCATATAAAAATGATTATTCAATATTTTCGCGAAAAACATACTAAAAATTAAAAATGACCCTAAAAATCTAGGATTTAAATCCGACAGAGCATTTGTGGGCTTATATGAGGTTCAAATTAGACAAAGAAAAAATGAGAAAATTCAGGCACTACAGAAAAATCTAGTAGATATTTAGAATTCTATTCCAACAAAAACATTTGAAAAAAATAGTTGATTTAATTAAAAAAAGGTGTTAGGAGATCTATTCGGAAAAATGAGATTATTCTACATATTTTTAAAAATTATTAAAAGACAGTTAAAAAAGGAGAAAGTTTGTTTAAGACTACGCAATTTAGGACGCCCTCCCACCCTCACGGACTGCGAAACATTTACCGCGGATTACGGCAATGGAGAGGCGTTGAAGAAGCCAATTTTACAACAACGAAATTTTATGTCTGTAAAAGTCGTAGTTTTTTCCAAATTTCTTAGGCCACGACAGAGCACTTCTCAAACTTGATATTAAGAACGCATTCAACTGCATCCGCCGGGATCACTTCCTTTCAGTTTTCTACGACCATTTCCTTATATTGTGCCTCCTGGGGCTCTTGTTTTATAAAAGACTTAGCTCTCCAATATTCGGATCGAATATTATCCCCTCATGTATGGAGGTTCAACAGGGTGATCCCCTAGACCCCTTCTCTTTGCCTTGGGAATAAATGGAATAGCCCAGTCGGTTTCTTCCAAACTGAATATTCGGTATCTGAATGACGCCACTATCGGCGGGTCCCCAGATACAATTTTCAAAGATGCTCAATCGTTGGCACTTTCACTTCTGAAGATTGGACTGGGGATTAACCCCACCAAATCCGAATTAGTCAGCTTCAACCTTGCTGATAAACGCTTTGACCACTTATTATCGTCCCTCCGCACTAGTCTTGGCCAAGTACGCACGACTGATGTCAACGATATCCGGATCCTCGGATCCCCTATTCTGTCGACCGCAATTAAGAGTGATTTTCGCATTAAACATTCCACTGGTTTGCTGGACCGCCTCACGATTTTGGACAGCCACGTCGGCTTGTTTCTTGCGAGAAACTTCTTCGCCCTGCCTAAATTACTCTACTCCTTCAGAAATGCACCTTGTTACCTGCATGAGGACATTCTCACAGATCTCGGTGACTTCCTTCGTTCGAAAATCGAATCTATTTGCAATGTCGAGTTCGACTCTTTGGGGGTGGAGTCAAGCTTCACTCCCTATACGCCACGGAGGCCTCGGACTCCGGTGCCCGAATGATGCCGCACTGCCTGCTTACCTTTCGTTACTTTCTTCATGCCAGAAACTCATGGGCACGGTTTTCTCAACCGATTTTGAACATTACGTGCCCTCTAAGTTATCATCGGCGGTCCTGAAGTGGCACTCGGTAGGATTGGATCTCCCGGAGGACCCGTATAGGCAATTTGTTTGGGACGAAGTCCGCCTTCAATCCCGAATCAAATCGTTCAGTAAATCCCTCGACCAACACTGTTTGGCCTGCTTTGAGACGGCCTGTCGTCCTCATAACGGAGCCTGGCTAAATGCTACTCCACTGCCGAGTATTAGGAACTTTCTGGACAGTGAGTCCGTACGGACTGGAATTTGCTTACGTCTCAGTCTTCGCCTATGCGAGCCACATGTCTGCCGCTGTGGCGCAAAAATCTGTAGCTTTGGACTGCACGCTTTATCGTGTAGACGCAGTGCTGGCCGTATCCCGCGGCACGCGGCTCTTAACGACCTTATCAGGAGAGCCGTGAAAGTCGCCGGAATCCCCTCCCTGCTTGAAACCACTGGGACCGATCAAGGTGAAGGAAAAAGGCCTGACGGGATCACTGTGTTTCCCTTCAACAGGGGAGAAGCCTCTTACGTGTGTGAACTCTTTCTCGCCTCAGAACCTGCTGATATACGCATCCGCCCCTGGATCTATTGCCACAACCGCGGAATGCAAAAAGATGCGGAAGTACTCCTCACTTACGGAAAAGTTCCAATTCCTCCCATTCGCAATTGAGACTTCCGGTCCCTTGGGAGATAAGGCAATCAGCTTCTTTCAGGAGATCGACCGCCTGAACGCATTTCATTGTGCTAGAGATCAACCGCCTCTCTGCACACCAAATTACACACTCTTCTATATTATCGCCGAAGAGCCTGTTTAGTGACAATAACCGGTTATATTCTTGCATTATTTGCTCATCAGACTTGATTGACTAAAATTGTAGATTACCATTTCTTAAAGAAAATTTAAATAATTAAATTAATTATTTTCTATTTTATCAGATTTTAAAATATATCAGAATAAAAAATTAAATCATTCTTTGTATAAATTAAGTAAGTTGAAGATTCACCAATATTTATATCGAGGGATGTAACTCCGACTGTTAGAGGATCTCGGCTTTCGAAACTAAAAGCCTCAACTTCTTCCACCGAATGCAACTGCGAATACTATCCGAAGTATAATGACCGAGACGGATCAACAATGAGGCACTGTACCGAAAGTTCTCAGCATGACCCGGGATGTGATGAAGGCCAGATAGAGACTGTTTGAACATGTTCTACGGTTGGACCCGACGTCACCTGCAAATTTAGTTATTGAAGAATACCCTGCTGCAAGTGGAAATAAATATCGGGCGTGCCAGCATATTACACTACCGTGGCGCCGCGATCCTAAATCAATCAACCACAGGCTTAAAAATGGAGACGATCTGGATGCAATGAGGAGTTTAGCATCAACAGGGAAAGATGGACAAAAATTGTCGAGAAAATCGTTTCAAGTGACGCAAGTATGGAAATATAACTATTATGTTTCTACGGGAGTTGCCAATAATAATGCGTTCAAAAGAACATAATCCCGAGATCAAGTCAGTAAGGAGGTGTTATTGTTTTTTTTTGATTCTGTCAAATTCCCTGTACAGTCCCTGCCGCATATAATAACGATCTCGATTTTGTTTGAATAAAACGAAGATCCCCATTCCAGAAGTAAAGACCAGTGCACAAGAAAGCATAAATACATGATAATTGCCACGAGACATAATCTTCACCTAAACTATTAATTAATTATAAAAACAATTTAATCATAAATTAACAAAAAATAGCACAATATTATATTTTTTTATTTAATTACTTTCAATAGTTTGCTCACAAAAAGCACAGGAAATCCGACTCACTCCCCTCCAACAGAAGCCTAAAAAAACGGGCTGAACCGCTCCTCCTCTCGGTAAAGGAGGTGGAAGATACCTTGCACTCAACAAAATCTTCTTACTCTCACGGCCCGGACAAAATCCCGGTGATTCTATTAAAAAACCTTGGCGTCGAAGGTGTCAGATTCCTAACATCGATTTTCAACCATTCTATCAACAACAACGTGATTCCGGCAATATGGAAACAGGCCTTAATAAGGCCGATACTGAAGCCTGGAAGACCAAGAGGGGACCCGGCTTCTTTCAGGCCGATTTTCTGTTATTTTCGATGTCAAAAATCCTGGAAAGACTGGTTCTTAGCAGAATAGAAGATTTCTTACCCGAAAGACATTTTCAACATGGGTTTAAGAAGGCGAAGTCCACGTCTTCGTATCTCCAATCCTTGTCAAACTTCATCTGTACCGGTTTTGCCAGCAAACCGAGGCATCAAAAGACAGTGCTCTGCTCCGTCGACATCCATAAAGCCTTCGATTCCGTCTCGAGGAAGCTCCTCTCAAGGAAGATATTCCAATCCGACTTTCCTCTGAAGCTAAAAATATGGATTACCAGCTTCCTAAGTGGACGAAGGGGAAGGGTGTGCCTCGGTGGTCTGAAGTCCAAATCTCGTCTTCTACCCAACGGAGTAGCTCAGGGTTCCCCCTTATCCCCGGCCCTCTTCAACTTATTTTTGGAAGACCTCCCTCGCTCCTTCGACAACAATGACATCGTTCTCTCATACGCGGACGACATCGTACTAGCCTCACGGGACCGGGACATCCAGAAGGCCTCTGAAAGGCTCCAAGCTAACTTGGATCGGCTGAACCTATGGCTGACGGACAACCGGCTTGTGGTAAACGCGGCGAAGTCCGCCACGTCCCTCTTCACCTCGGATAAAAGATTGGGAAGGACGTCAGTCGACTTAAAGCTGAATAATATATCCGTTTCCTTCTGCAGGAGTCAGACGGTCCTATGGGTAACCTTCGACATGCACCTCTGTTTCTCCCCACATGTGGAAAACCTCCTTCGCAAATGCGAACAAAAATTGAACATACTACGAACTCTATCTGGAATATGGAAAAACGGGTCGCACCCGGTACTGGCGAATATCTACCGCCAGTACTTCGAACCTTGTGTTGCGTACGCTTGCGGATCATGGGGTCCGCGGCTATCGTGGTCCAACAGGAGGCGAATCGAGGAGGCCCAACAAAGGGCCCTCAGATTAACCGATCGTTGGTCACATGATAGCCAACGCCCCGGTCCAGCCTCTCTGGAAGACCTCACCAAGCTGAACCTGGGCCCGTCAGCGATTGCTCCGCCAAAAACGGCCTGCCGCCCTGTGCGATCTTGTGTGGGCTCGTGGAAAGATCACCGAGCGAGGATGAGGTCCCTGGTTGAATGCATCGGGATCACGTGACGTTTGTTCGGTTTTTAGCGTGGTCTTGGTGATTAAATAAATAAATAAAGGGCGCTAAAATGCAAAATTGCCGGGAAGGCAATGCTCCCAGATATGGGTGGCCTACCCTGCTTCAGTGCTTCAATCGACGTTTTAGCTTGAACCCATCGTTAGGTGGACTGAAGAAGCTGGCCAAGATCCCTCCTCCTGGCTCACGGGGGAGGACTGCCGCTGCGATTACGTCGTCAGGATGCCCCTCGTGTTCTCAACACACGAACACCAGAGTAGCGAGTTTTCGTACTCTTGCAGGTTAAAAAGATATTTAGTAGGCCTATCTCTGCATATCTTGTTGTACACTTGCGGCCGCAAAGTGACCAGAAAGATACCTCGGTGGCAACTCAGGAGTGACGTGATGGGTTCCATCAATCGTGTTATAGCTTACGCGATCGTGCGTAAGGCTCCGGAGACAATGGACGAAACTTCTCTCTATTTGTACTCGGCACAGACAACCTATGATAAAATCACCCAGAGGCCTGCCCCAAAGAGTAGATGGAGGGAGAACATTGCCGCTAAAATAGCCACAAGAAAGGCCGAGCTGGAAGCGCTGACTGGGCACATTCTGAATGTGAGCAATGGGGTCAAGGGCATGACTCCCACCTTGGTGCGTACTTTACTTCTTCGGGAACGAGCTGGAAAATGGGACCTCAACGAGTTGAGCCGTGTCTGGGCAGAGAGGGAGGAGCTGATTCTCGTTTATCAGAAGAAGCTCTCAACTCATGAGTCTCGGTTTCAGCGCAGGCGGGAGAACAACCTGTTTGAGTTTAATCTCAGGTTGTGGAAGGTCTTTGAGTGCACGATAATTGAAAATGTAAGAAGAGTGCTGGCAGAATTCCTCGCCACACTCACCTCAATGACGTCGTGAAAAGGGCACTAGAGTCGGCAGGTTTCCCCTCCACTCTAGAGCCAGTCGGCCTCTGCCGGAGTGATGGAAAGCGTCCTGACGGGATGACTACCTTCCCTTTCAGGGAAGGCAAGTCCCTGATTTGGGATGCAACTTGTGTTGACTCGTTCTCCGCGTCGGTGTTACTCAAGTCCATCACTAACCCGGGTTCCGCCAGTGCTCAGGCTGAGGAGGCTAAGAGGTCGAAGTATGGAAATATTTCGGACTCTTACGAGTTTGTCCCCCTCGCCTTCGAAACATCTGGAATTGTCGGCAGGTCTGCGACTCGCCTTCTTGCCGACATTGCCAGGAGAATTGCCAGGAACACCAACGGCCGGAGGGAGACGAGCTGGCTCTTCCAGCGAATCTCGGTCGCGGTGCTCCGCGGAAACTGCCACTGGATACGCAGTGCGGCGACTTTGAGCTGACCTCCAGGCTCTTTATTAATTCGTGTATTACTTATTCCCTGTATCATACCTAATAAAAATTCCCTTTTAAAAAAAAAGTTATCGTTTTTCTAGCTGAAAGACGAGTCTTCACTCGGGTGACCCATCAGTCCACGGATCATTCCACTCAACCTGTCCTCACGGATTGCAAAGTCTGACCAACCGGACCTTCTGTTTAACCTTGTCATTTACTTTGTATGAATGTAATGACTTCACTCACTTCTTTTATTTACGCGGTAAGTCAGTGCGTCATGTGCTCGTTGGCCAGCATAAAAGATATCAACAATGTTATTGAGACAAGCCGGTCGATTTGCTTCTATAAATTCCCCAATCGAAGTATTTTTGTTTCTTTCACAATCTTCAATAATTGAACTGTCTAAATCAGCGGTTCTCAAATGCGGCCCCCAGGATTTAGACTCTAAATTGTCATTTTCACCGTAGGTGTTTTGTAGAAATTTCTTTATAAAGAAGCTGCTAGGAAACTTTTAGGGTCGGCGTCCGCAAATAGCGTGGCATTAATTTTACTTGTCCGATTTTGGAATTAAACTCAATTGAGCAATTTCTAAAGAAAGAAATTTCCGTTTTGGGAGACATATTTTCTGGGCTATAACTAGACAAAAAAGTCCTCCTTTACTGTATTCCTAACTTTTGTCTTCACGTTCAATATTGACTTTGTAGTTTGAAAATTTTCATTGAACGCCCGTGTTATGTGAACCCATCCACCCCGAGGTATCCTTCCAAATCTTTTCCTTGCAGAGTGTACCACTTTTTTGGCCCATAATATCTTATAAGCATTAATTAATAACAATTCTTACCAAACTGATTCATACGGAAAATTTAAAAAACTGTCAGGCCGAAACGACTCCCAAAACAAACATAAGAATGACCAAATTTATAAAAAGTGTTAGGACCTGCGATATCAAGACATGAGGGTAAATGGCGTAGTTATCCCAAAAGGAGAAATCTTAATCAGTAGATAAAGTTTTTTAATATTGGAAAATATTGAAATTAACTTATTTTAATGGAGATTAACGTGATATTATTAAATTATCTATAAATATAATCATTCCTATGAATTTGTGCATTTCTAAAATAGTACGTGGAAGGAGGAGAGTGATAAAACACACCATCCAACATTAAAACACAACCAAACCTGTCAATATACCGGATTCAGGATCTCCTAATTCCAATTCAGACCTTTGTAGCATTACGTCCCTTCCACACAGATCTGAAAAAAAATCATCACCAAGCTGTGATGAAATGTGCCCCAAAACAAGATCACAGTCCCCAAAAAATTCAACATCAAAAGTAAAGTCAGAAAGTGGTTCACGATTAATGAGGATTTGTGGAACTGACCCCCGAACTCTGTCTAAAGAGTCGCACATAACGAACCAACGGGGGATTGAGGACACCGGATGGACACTGAGAGAAGAGCCAATCACAAGGACGAGGTCACACTTTTCAATGTCATGTTCCAGACTCGAATAAAAATGGGATCCGAGCTGTTCCCCAAAAAACACAATTTCAGGTTTCATGACTCCTTCACCACAAGATACACATCTAGGAACATTCTGTTCGACTATATGGTCCTTGAGTAGTTCAGTCTTCACTCTGTCCCCACAAATCATACACACAGAATGGGAAAAGGACCCATGGCATTCCACGAGATGTTCAATTCCGGCCAATCTATCCAGACCGTCAACATTCTGAGTGTAGCAGTTCAATAACTTGCCCTGACATTCCAGTTGTCGTACAAATTTGTGAGTAAGACCAGGTTGGGCATCCAACATGAGCAGATCCTGAGATGAAATGGAAAATCTTACACGACATATTTTGTAGAATGGACGAGGATTGTTTTGGAAAAATTTCAGGTCAAAAATGTCGGTTGGAGAAGAGAGTTCGGGGAACTCCTTGCTCAATCGAGCATATAGTCCGTCACTTGATCGGAAGTCCGGAATTCCACAAGAAACGGAAACCTGTGATGAATACACAAAATAGTGAACCCCTGCACCGCACAGAACCAGAATTGATTTTGACTCTTGAATGATAGATACGACGTCAGCAATGGTGTTTACATTATCTAGTTTCTTACGACGAATGTTAAGTAAGGAGTAAATGTTAAGTAAGGAAAGTAATTCGACGTCGAAACCTGCAAATAGTTATTGCGTAGGTACTAGAATCATCATAGTCTTCATCGCTCGAAGACAATTCCTAATGTTTAAAAAGGTATTCAATACAAATTCCGATACATGGTGATTCATTGGGAATATCACTAGGAATATATTTTAAATCTATTAATAAATTTGTTTAGGAAATATTTATCAATAAAATTAATATAATTTTATAACTTAAATCAGAGATGTACAATAGGTTCTTAGTCAACTACGTTCAAAACACCCTGCGGAACCGGACGATCTATCCGAAATTCCTGAGTTAGTCACTGGTTCCGTTTGTAGCGCATATTCCCTCACTTCAGCAGAAGTATCTGCTGCTCTCAGTTCTTTCCCTTCTAGTAGCAGTGGTGGTATTGGCGGTATGAAACTTATCCATTCAAGGACTTTCTTTCTCCGGTAACTGCTGAGGCGGGAAGACGCCTAATGTTGGTCATCATGTGCCTATGTACAAGAATTATCCCTGGTGAGATCCCTCCTTTCGCAAGGGATTTACTTTTCTTCGCAAATCTGACGGCTCTAAACAAATCTCATATAAAAGGACCTCCCCAAATTGCATGATATATTACGTAATTCATTACATAATATAAAGTACCCCAACATTCTCATATCTAGGGAGATCCTTTAATTGCGTAATATATGTCACCGGTTTTATAGCCCACTGGGTTGGATAACCCACCTACTGCCATATTTTATAACAATAATATTTTTCATATATTTAATTTCATTGGAAAAAATGATTTTCTTAATTATTTTAATAATATTTTGTTCTTTTTTTAAATATTTTAGCGTGAAAACTCTAACTTTTTATTAATAAAGTTTAAAAACTGTGAAAATAAGTAGGGTTGTTCAATAAAGTTCAATTAAAATATGGTTCTTTTGAAATTAACGACAAACCAACTTAATGAAATAAAAAATTTTGATGACACCACTACTATATACGATAAAGAGAAAAGGAGAAGGCTCAGGACGCTTAAAAATCGTTATGCTTCAAAGTTCCTGAAAAAACGTATATAAAAGTCGGAAATAAAAAACTGCGTTTTTTTACTCTAGAAGAAAATGAGCTAAAGTTAAAAATTATTGAGGTATCTATTTCAAAACAATTGAAGATCGAGCATATGAATACTCATTTTGGTAGAGACAGAATGCTATCGTTACTAAGAGACCAAATATATTCAGTAACAAGGGAAGAAATTTGTAATGTGATAGGAAAATGTGTCTATTGCCAAGTAATGTTGTTAATCAGTGTTAGTCGAAAAATTTCATGGCAACAAAATCAACTATCACCCCCATAATTGCAAGAGGACCTAGAGATCGGTATATTGCAGATTTAGTGGATCTGACCTTAACAGTAATTATGGATGGGTCTTTTTTTTGAATAAGTCATAGTTGGTTGTTGTAATCGACTCTTTTTCCAAATTTGCAGTGGTAAAACTCGCAAAAACGAAATCAGCTGAAGAAATAACAAGAAAGTTAAAAAAGATTTTCTTCTCAATCCGACCCCCGTTTATCTTGCAAACAGACAACGGGAAAGAGTTCAAGAATAAATGCATGGAATTAATGTGCTCCGAATTAAACATCACTCATATATGTGGACGACCTAGAGCACCCTGGGTTCAGGGGCAAGTGGAGAGGTTTCTTATAGTCAATTTATTTGTAGGTTTAATCAATCAATTAAAAGATGGATTAGCTCTACAAGTGCATACAACAGAATGCTAGGGAAATTCAAGGATTTTTATCGAGAAATTGTATACAAATATAACTCTACACAACATGAAACTACCAAATGGGCGCCCTTCAAAATTTTTATGGGGGATAAAAGAGATTCGGAGAGAACAGAAATCAAATAAATGCATTGTTAATGTTCGACGGTACAAATCCAGAACAAAGTGATGAGTCAAATTCGAATTATTTTGAAAATGGCGATAAAAGAACTGAGAGAAACAAGTGCATGAAAACCTTTTTAAAGCTGGAGAGAAAATGAAAAAACGTCGTAAGTGGAAATATGACGCAGAAGACATTGAAATTGGAGATACAGTGCTGCTGAAACACGACAGGGATGATAACCCTGGTAACCGGAGATACCCATTATATGACGAACTGGATATAAGTACACAGTTTCAGAAAAATTTGAAACTACGTGTACTATTAATAAAGATAATGGAGAATCATCCCGTGTGTGATGACATGGGATGGACTGGTCACCAAATACCACAAGCGGTACTTAAGACAGTTGGATGTAGATAAGTCTCTACAGGCTTATATACAGTCAACTGTTCTTAAGAGGACTCTGGAGAGTGTCTCGTTTGATGCTCGCCGATCCAGCCCTTTCCTGACGTTTAGTCAGCAAGAGGCGCTGGACTGCACCTTCTCGAAGGTCTACAGTGCCAGAGAAGAGGAGGAAGAAGGGGAGGAGGTGCTTGGAGTGCCGCCTTCTGCTTACTTCAAAGGCTCTGGACTTAGTTAGTAAAATTACTTAGTTAATAAGTTTCTTTCTTAATAAAGGTATAATGTACTCAATTTATTACATAATCTCAAGTACCCCAATATCTTATCTAAGGAACTTGTTAAATTACATAATATATTACGCAATTTATTACTCAATTTATTACATAATCTCAGGTATCCCCATATCTTCACATCTACGGACCATCCAAAATTGCATAATATATTACGTAATTTATTACTCAATTTATTACATTATCTAAAGTACCCCATTTCCTTAGATCTATGGACCTTCCAAAATTCAATGATATATTAAGCAATTTATGACGCAATTTATTACATAATCCCAAGTACCTTCATATCCTCATTTCTATAGATCTTGCAAAATTGTATCCTATTTTACGCAATTTTTCTCGCAAGTTATAACATAATCTCAAGTACTCCAAATAGTCACATCTACGGAATTTCCAAAATTGCATAATATATTACGAAATTTATTACTCAATTTATTACATTATCTCAAGTACCCCCATATCATATGCAAGGAACTTGTTAAATTGCATAATATATTAAGCAATTTATTACTCAATTTATTACATAATCTCAAGTACCCCCATATCATATGCAAGGAACTTGTTAAATTACATAATATATTACGCAATTTATTACTCAATTTATTACATAATCTCAAGTACCCCCATATCATATGCAAGGAACTTGTTAAACTACATAATATATTACGCAATTTATTACTCAATTTATTACATAATCTCAAGTATTCCCATATCATATGCAAGGAACTTGTTAAA
Source organism: Octopus sinensis (assembly GCF_006345805.1). NCBI lineage: Eukaryota > Metazoa > Mollusca > Cephalopoda > Octopoda > Octopodidae > Octopus > Octopus sinensis. The sequence goes on from NW_021833028.1 coordinate 204,854, forward strand.
TTGCATAATATATTACGCAATTTATTACTCAATTTATTACATAATCTCAAGTACTCCCATATCATATGCAAGGAACTTGTTAAATTGCATAATATATTACGCAATTTATTACAAAATTTATTACATAATCTCAAGTACCCCCATATCATATGCAAGGAACTTGTTAAATTACATAATATATTACGCAATTTATTACTCAATTTATTACATAATCTCAAGTACCTCCATATCATATGCAAGGAACTTGTTAAATTGCATAATATATTACGCAATTTATTACTCAATTTATTACATAATCTCAAGTACCCCCATATCATATGCAAAAAAACTTGTTAAATTGCATAATATATTACTCAATTTATTACTCAATATATTACATAATCTCAAGTAACCCCATATCATATGCAAGGAACTTGTTAAATTGCATAATATATTACGCAATTTATTACTCAAATTATTACATAATCTCAAGTACCCGAATATCATATGCAAGGAACTTGTTAAATGTATAATAATTACGCAATTTATTACTCAATTTATTACATAATCTCAAGTACCCCCATATCATATGCAAGGAACTTGTTAAATTGCATAATATATTACGCAATTTATTACTCAATTTATTACATAATCTCAAGTACCCCCATATCATATGCAAGGAACTTGTTAAATTACATAATATATTACGCAATTTATTACTCAATTTATTACATAATCTCAAGTACCCCCATATCCTTACATCTACGGATCATCCAAAATTGCTAATATATTACGCAATTTATTACTCAATTTATTACATAATCTCAAGTACCCCCATATCATATGCTAGGAACTTGTTAAATTACATAATATATTACGCAATTTATTACTCAATTTATTACATAATCTCAAGTACCCCCATATCATATGCAAGGAACTTGTTAAATTACATAATATATTACGCAATTTATTACTCAATTTATTACATAATCTCAAGTAACCCCATATCATATGCAAGGAACTTGTTAAATTGCATAATATATTACGCAATTTATTACTCAAATTATTACATAATCTCAAGTACCCGAATATCATATGCAAGGAACTTGGTAAATTGCATAATATATTACGCAATTTATTACTCAATTTATTACATAATCTCAAGTACCCCCATATCATATGCAAGGAACTTGTTAAATTGCATAATATATTACGCAATTTATTACTCAATTTATTACATAATCTCAAGTACCCCCATATCATATGCAAGAACTTGTTAAATTGCATAATGTATTACGCAATTTATTACTCAATTTTACATAATCTCATACGTGCAATTTATTAAGCAATTTTATTGCATAATCTCAAGTACTCCCATATCCTTACATCTACGGACCATCCAAAATTGCTATATATTACGCAATTTATTACTCAATTTATTACATAATCTCAATTACCCCCAGTACCATCATATGCAAGGAACTTGTTAAACTACATAATATATTACGCAATTATTTTACTCAATTTATTACATAATCTCAAGTATTCCCATATCATATGCAAGGAACTTGTTAAATGCATAATATATTACGCAATTTATTACTCAATTTATTACATATCTCAAGTACCCCCATATCATATGCAAGGAACTTGTTAAATTACATAATATTTACGCAATTTATTACTCAATTTATTACATAATCTCTCAAGTACCCCCATATCCTTACATCTACGGATCATCCAAAATTGCTAATATATTACGCAATTTATTACTCAATTTATTACATAATCTCAAGTCCCCCCATATATATGCTAGGAACTTGTTAAATTACATAATATATACGCAATTTAATTACTCAATTATTACATAATCTCAAGTATCCCCATATCATATGCAAGGAACTTGTTAAATTACATAATATATTACGCAATTTATTACTCAATTTATTACATAATCTCAAGTAACCCCATATCATATGCAAGGAACTTGTTAATTGCATAATATATTACGCAATTTATTACTCAATTATTACTAATCTCAAGTACCCGAATATCATATGCAAGGAACTTGGTAATTGCATAATATATTCGCAATTTATTACTCAATTTATTACATAATTTCAAGTACCCCCCCATATCATATGCAAGGAACTTGTTAAATGCATATATATTACGCAATTTATTACTCAATTTATTACATAATCTCAAGTACCCCCATATCATATGCAAGGAACTTGTTAAATTGCATAATATATTACGCAATTTATTACTCAATTTATTACATAATCTCAAGTACCCCCATATCATCATATGCAGGAACTTGTTAAATTGCATAATTATTACGCAATTTATTACTCAATTTATTTCATAATCTCATACGCAATTTATACGCCAATTTATACATATCTCAAGTACTCCCATATCCTTACATCTACGGCTCATCCAAAATTGCATAATCCTTACGCAATTTATTACTCATTAGTACTCAATTTATTCATAACTCATACGCAATTTATTACGCAATTTATTACATAATCTCAATACCCCCATATCATTACATCTACGTACCATCTAAAATTGCATAATATATTACGCAATTTATTACTCAATTATTACATAATCTCAAGTAC